>NW_006282530.1:367375-374599 GCF_000327345.1 Myotis davidii | reverse complement strand
GAATCCCCTCTGCCCCCGCGAGTGCACAAATTTTTGTGCACCAGGCCTCTAGTCTATATATATAAAACCCTAATATGCAAATAGAGCAAACGGAGGAACAACCGAACAACTGAAAAATTGAACTGGTTGCTATGATGTGCTCTGACCACCAGGGGGCACACGTGGAATATGGCAGGCATAGCCTGCGGTGGGATGGTGGAGCAGGTGAGTGGGGGTGCCAGACCATGGCGGGGCACCAGTTGATGTTATCAGAGAGAGCCTCTGGTGGTTACTGAAAATTCTTTGCTCCTGCCAGGCACTCGCACCTATTGCTGGTGCCAGTCCTGATCACTTGGTGCCATCAGCAGGTGTGAGCAGCAGCTGCCCCCGATCACACCTCAGGGCTTCTCTACCTCCCCTTGCTCCTGAGGGGTGATCAGGACAGCAGCTGCCACTCACACCTGCTGCTGGCGTCAGATCCAATCGCTCCACACCATCAGCAGGTGAAAGCAAGGCTGGTGCTGTCAGCGCCTGAGAGCAGCAGAGGTGGGAGTGGGGCTGCCAGCAGACAAGGGACCAGGGGCTGTGGTGGGAGGGGCCAGGCAGGAGCACAGAGGATGGGCCAAGACACGCTTCTGTGCTCACTGCAGCCTCACGGCCCATAGTTTCTTTCTTTCAAGGTGCACAATTTCGTTCTGGACCCCTAGTCTATATATATAAAAGCCTAAGTGACCATTTGACTTGTAGCTACGATGCTCACTGACCACCAGGGGGCAGATTCTCAATGCACAGTCATGGAAACATGGAATAGACTGATGAATCTCAGAGGGAAGGGGGGGAAGGAAGAGAATAACCAAATATTTTATATGCATATTAGAGGCCCTGTGCACGGATTTGTGCACCAGTGAGGTCCCTTGGCCTGACCTGCACCCTCTTGCAATCCAGGACCCCTCAGGGATGTCGGACTGCTGGTTTGGACCTGATCCCCACAGGTCAGGCTGAGGGACCCCACTGGTGCACAAATCCATGCACCGGGCCTCTAGTTTATTATAAAATGCTTGCTTTTTGTACTAAGTTTTCCTTAAAGAAAAATACCACTGATGAGGATTGTAACACATTCCCCCTGAGACTGTAGATGCTAGGCATATTGTGTGATTGTAATAACCTGCTCAGAAACAGATGAATTTGTAAATGATTGATGGATGAACAGGGTGGTGGTTGATTAAGGTCAGTCATCTGAATCATGTCTTGGGAGAGTTCCCACGAAGTTACATAGAATGAAAATCTGGGCTAGTATTCACATGCCTGACTATTGAGGTAAGAACAGCTGCATTTATTTCAACATTCTCAGCCTCACACATATATACAAGCCAGTGAATCATAGAGGTTAAATGTAAGAGAAATATCACAAGTAGGATGATAAAAAAATAGAACTGAAAAGAATACCCTGGAAAACTAAATGCATGCTCCAGCTAGGTTGGAAGATGAAACTGAATAAATTACTAGAATAAAGTACAGAGGATACAAAGAAGGGGAAATGTGAGAGGGTATATGATGTGGAGGCAAGAATAAGAAACTTTAACATGTTTCTATGTAATTGGAATCCTAGCAAAAGAGAGTAAAGGTATAGAGTACAGGAAATATGTAAAGAGGTCATAGCTGAAACTTTTCCAGAATTAATTAAAATCATTAATCCACCAAAAAAGGAATTACAAAGTATACTAAAAAAACATTAAAAAATTAATTATTAAAAACATAGTTCAATTGAGGAATGATTTTAAGAAGAGAGGAGGGGAAAAAAGATCTGAGAAGCACCCAAAGAGAAAGCCTAAATCAGCAACAAAAAGCAATTAGACAGACAGCAGACTTCTTGGCAGCAATAGTGGAAGATAAACAAGAGCATAATATCCTCAAAATGGTGAGATAGTTCTTGTCAGTACAGAATGGTATATCAAGCAAAACTCTCTCTCATGAACAAAATAATAAAACATTTTCAGATTTTAAAAAAACAACACTGAAAAACCGCTAAGGGAAGAACTTTAGGAAGAAAGAAATTATTTCAGAAATAAAATCTATGATATAAAAAGAAATGGCCAACAAAGAAATTGGTAAACATGTGGATAAAATTAAACATAAGAAATTTTTATAAAAACATACATTGGTAACAGCTAATTTGTGAGGTCTCAAAGACTAGGCAACAATAGCATATGGGCATTTATGGGTGATTAGAGTTCAGTTATAAGTCCTTGTATCTTTTCAGAGGAGAAAGAAACCACTGATATACTTTACATTTAACAAGTACAACTTCAAAGGAAACCAATAAACAATAGGAATAAAATTAATTTTCCACACAGTAGGAGATGAAATAAAATAGAGAACTGAGTATATAAAAGACAGGAAGAAGAAAGGAAGAGGATGATGTATAATGAAAGTAGGACAAGCAGCAACTAAATAAAATGGTAGAAAAATTCAGAGATAGGTAGATACCTACACTCACTAGTTAAGAGACACAGGATGATTACAATCTCTTTGTATGAGTGGTATCTAGTCACAGAAAACCAAGAGTAATCCAGAGAGCAAAAAGCTCTTACTAAAATTAGAATATCACTAATATAGAGTATGTAGAGAAGAGAGAGAGCTGGGAGGCAGTGTGTCGCAGTGGCAGCAGACATAACATGGTTTTCCCAATCTTCTCAGTATCTGTGTGATCTTGGCAAATATCCAACCTGAACTTTATTTTCCAAAGCAATAGAATTGAAATAATAATAGTACCTACTTCATAGAGTTAATGTGATGATTATATGAGATAAAATATGTAAAGTAGTGCCTGGCACATAGGATGGGCACAAGTAAATGATTATTAATGTGGAGAGAACTGGGGGAACTGGGGCAGGTGAAAAAACATTGAATTTGAGGAAAATTGGTGGATGGAATTAGGGAAGGCAAAACTGTAAGAAGGACAGAAAATAGCAAAAAGGGAGCAAAGCCTAAGGCAGAACTACAAAGATGAGATGCAAGTGGCCTAGGCTGGACACAGGCAGACAGGCAGGCTGGAAAAGGCTTCCTTCTTCCTGAGGGTTATGACTCCTCTTTAGTCCCTCCAGGATGTCTTGCTAGAAGTCAACAGTTATCATGAGAAAACATCTGTACCTGAAAACAGCTGTATATGCATTTGTCTCATTAAAAAAATACTCTTTCAGAGTTTGGACATTAATGTTGTGTATCACCTGCAATGGCAGGAGAAATCCAGTTAGAAAAATGTAATCTGTGCAATTAGTAACCCTCAGGCAATAAAGCTTCTGTTTCAGACACTGTCAAAACACTGCAAGGTCCAGAGAAAATTGCTGGAGCATATACCTAAACTCACAGTACTCTGGCTTCACAACTCACAAACACACACGCACACATGCACATACAGGCACAATGCATGCACACACCACAGATGCACACACACCACACAAACACAAATAGTAAATGCACACACTCCCTGGGTGCACAAATGTGTGCACATGCATACACACATGCCATACACATGTTTACACACACACACATTATGGGCTTGCACAACACATCATGTACATGCCACACATGTATGCACTCATGGCATACACATGTATACACACATCACATACATACACATATATGCACACATACCACACAGCACACATCACAAATACACTTACTATCCAAATAATTATTTGAATATAGCAATTAACAACAACCAAATGTCCTTATATCCAGCTTTTTTTTTCATCCTCACCTGAAGACATGCTTACTGATTTTAGAGAGAGAGGAAGGGAAGGAAGAGAGAGAGAAACATCAATGTGAGAGAGATATATTGGCTGGTTGTCTTCCCATATGCACCCAAACCAGGGATCAAACCCAAAACCATTCAGTGTAAAGGATGATACTCCAACTGAGCCACACCAGCCATGGCTTAGTTTAATTCCATATTGATAGTCCTTGCAGACTTCCCAAATTTTGAATCATGAAAACAAGCCAAATCAAAGTTAGAAATAATTAAGTGAAATCTTAAGGGCTTACATTATTCAAATAATATACTATGCTTAAATCTGTCCTGAGTAATGAATTCAGTTATGTACCTAGAGAATACAGTTATGGTAATTTTATAACTATAACATTTTCTCTCTCTCTGAACAGATGGTGAAACGTTTTATTACCTTACAATGTTATGCTTTTGATCAAATTGTAGCAATATAATGTAAAACATATTTCTGTGTAGGCCATTAAAGAGTATTAAACTTGAATAGAAAATCCTTGACAGAAAGAATCCAACACTTGTAGAACATACCACAACAACTTTCTGAATTATCAACTTGTCTTTATGCCAATATCCAGCAATTTTCTGTCTTTTCTAGTATTTTTCCAACTCAGTTATGAGTCTAAAATAGTTGGACATTTCACCACTTCCCTTGGTAGCATAGTAGAAAACAAAACTGCAT
The DNA here is from genome assembly GCF_000327345.1 of Myotis davidii. Taxonomy (NCBI): domain Eukaryota; kingdom Metazoa; phylum Chordata; class Mammalia; order Chiroptera; family Vespertilionidae; genus Myotis; species Myotis davidii. Next base: position 370,157 of record NW_006282530.1, on the reverse strand, counting down.
ATTAGTTTTCTACAGTTTACCCTGGACTTTGTAGGGTGGAAATTTGTTCGTGTGTGTGTGTGTGTGTGTGTGTATCCAACAGGTCAGCTAGCTCACGAGAGTGTATAGTCTTGGCAATTTGTGTTTAGGTTTCTCACTAAATAACATAATTTGTAAAATATATATGAGACTGCATCTTTTGTAAAAAAAAAACCCTGTTGTCTCAATTAAAGGAGGTTTATATTGAATCAAGAAGGCCACAATAACATGACTGGCAAGACTCGGCAACACACATTGATGTGTGCTGCTGTTGAAAAGCTAGAATGGACCTGGGACGTAATTATAGGGAAATGACACACATGTGCTAGAATAGGTCAGCACTCTACTTCACTTAAGTCAGTCGACTATTGAAGGTATTGTGTTCAGTTTTTGTCTCCCATTTTAAGAGGGATGTAAACACATTAATGAAGACCTAGAGAAGACTAAAGACTAACCAAGATGTAGAAAACAAGCCTAAGAAAAATAAATGAGATGGTGTTTTCCTTGGATGCAGAAAGCAGAGGACAACCTGGTTTCTCTCTTTAGTTCTAGAAAAGCTGATTGTTCTTTGCCTTTTCTTCAAGGGGGAGGGACTGAAGGAGAGTCATGCATTGAAGGTAAAGGCATTAATTATGGAGAGGCAGACGAGATTCATCCTGATGGGAGCTCCTAACTGGGTCAGAATCCCCTCAGAAAGCCTGTTAGTTTTCTGGTAAGTATTGGATTTAGTAAGGCTCATAGTCCATTAACTAAAATAAGTAAGAGCATGAGGACTCCTGAATTAAGAGCATAGGTTCTAGCAACAGATGGCCTGGAGCCACAGCCCAACTCTGACACTTGCAAACTAAAGAAACTCAAGCAGGTTATCAAGCAGGTTACTTTACCTCTCTGTGCCTCTGTTTCCTCATCTGTAATATGAGGATAATGATCATATGTACCCAGAGGGTTGTTGTGTGAATAAACAAGTCAATGTGTAGAGAACAGCCAGAGCCAGACCATGATACAGGGTGGTCCTGAGTCAATTAGCTCATTTGATTTCACCCCATGGTCAGTGGGGTGGTTGACAAAGACAAAAATAAGACTTGGGGGCTCTTCCAGAACATCCTGTGTGCTTGTCTAACCAACTACTTAAACCATTAATGACAGTTCCTCATCATGATGAAATAAACCCTGAGTTGAAGTTGTAAGGCCTGGGTTTGAGTTCTGGCTTCCTCGCACTCCACTGAGGACATGAGCAGTGCATGCCCTCTCTCTGGGCCTGAGTTTCTTCACCTCTGCCCTGTTTATCTCATGGTTGTTGTGAAAATCAGATGACCCTGGTACCATCATTGCACCTCTACCTGGGACTTCTCTCAAGAGGGCCAGTTTGGTGAAGATAACTAGTGCATGATGATCTTACCAGAGGCTGTAGTAAGCTGAAAAATGCTGAGCAAATGTCAGTTGTTGATAGGCATATTGCTATTTCTAGGGCATGATTGTAAAGTGGTAGTCAAAGAAGAGACTTTTAAAAGTGCTTAAAGTTAAAAGTGGTGTCTATCATATGTAAGCAGTCTACATGTTTAGTCAATGAACTCAAATTTACTTGTTTTATTTTTGTTTTTTGTTGTTTTTTCAAATTTACTTGTGAAACCAAGATCAGAAAGACTGTGTTAGGGGCATGCGGTCATGAGAAAATAGTAAATTCAAAGCTTAACACCAATGCTATAGACTTTTCTAATATTTAACCTTATATTTTTCTTCTAAATTTGTTTTGGTGTAGTTTCAGCTATTCTTTTCAGTTTTGTTCCACCCTTCCCATAATTGGCCAGTCAGCTCACAATGAATAAGTGCATTCTCAGGTAGTCTCATGTAGAGACTTCAAAGTAGAAGTCTCTACTTCTTCCTGAATGTAGAAGTATACCTTACATGTCCCAAACACATGCGACATCTTTGAGACAACAAAATATTTCTCCCTCAGGAAAGAATTACTATATAAATAAGAAAGAAACTTTTAAACTAGCCTTGCTACTATATGATATTTATTTCAATCTAGCTCAAAAATTATTTAGGTCAATTACTGCAATTGGTAGAATTGTCCATTAGTATGACAATGTTTGTATTTCAAGAGTCAAGGAGACTTAATTTACTCCTTTGGAATATTAACAGGCATCACACAGTTCTTCTCCTAGAAACATATTTACTATGACAATATATAAATGTTTTAAAATAATTTATTCCCAAATATCAGTTAACATATGGACAACTTAAACAAAGATCGTCACCATTGCTGCGTTTCACCAGTTTCACCTTGGATGTGGAGAGTAGTGGAAAGGGGGAACAGGAGGAATCTGACTGTGCCAGCTACAAAAAAATCCTTTCCACATCCAGTGACTGGCTGACCTCCCAATTATTAACAAAGAAAGATGCCTTTTTCCGTTTTCTAATGATGCCCACAGTTGAAGTGTAAACTTACTACAGCAGAGTATTTTTTTTTTTAACAGCTTGCTGGGTTGTTTTTATAAGATTATTTGCATTGATTCTTCTTTTTTAACGTTTGCCTTTTATGTTGGACTTTTATTTATTTATTTTTTTAATTTTATGAAATCTTTATTGTTCAGATTATTACATTTGTTCCTCTTTTTCCCTTCCCATAGCTCCCCTCCACCCAGTTCCTACCCCACCCTCTGTCCTTACCTCCCCCCCCAACCACTGTACTCATCCCTAGGTGCACAATTTTTGTCCAGTCTCTTCCCGCCCTCCCCACACCCCTTCCCCCCCAAGAGGA
>NW_006282530.1:350248-366592 GCF_000327345.1 Myotis davidii | reverse complement strand
TGCTAGGAGAGTCAGCTGTGCCTGCAGTAGGAGAGCTTCCGTGCTGGATCTCTAGCACGGTGCTAATCTAGCATTTGCCTGAGGCTATCTGGCAAATGGCTCTGGGCAGGGCTCGGGCGGGGCGGGGGGGTCGCACTGGATCAACAGAGCGGGCGGAGGGAGCAGTTATGGCTGCTCTCAGTCCCGTCCCCAGAGGCTCTGCCTCTCAGAGTCCCAGCAACCACTGCAAACCTTGGAGAGAAAGCTGCCCTCACATTTCAACCGATGCCAGACAGTCCTGCTTCTCCCGTTTGTGTCTGGGTCCCTAGAGACTCACCCAGAACTACTACAGCAGGGTATTTAAGTGCAATATTTCAATGACATTCATCATAAGTGAATACAGAGAGATAAGAAAGACTTCTGTTTCAGCTTCAAGGTTTAAATGTCAAACACCTGGAGATACAATTATTCAACCTTAAAATCATTGTATGACTTCATTGCTCTGGTTCAGGGAAAGTCAAACTAGAGAGTTAAATTCAAGATGCTGTTTGGGCTGGGGAAGACAGAGTACAGAAGGGTGTGGGAGGGTAATGAGGGAAGGGTCCATGATTATGTACTTAATGTAAAAGCACACTTGACTCATTATGCTATAGCAAAGAGCTCACATACTGACAAGCTATGTTAATATAGTACTTGGATGGGAAGATGAAGAATTCCATATGTGCTCATGGAATGAGGTACAAGCAATTGAAAATACTCTAACTGAAAATAAAGTCATCTAAAATGTATTCATAAAGAATTTTCTGGTAGGACAAGGATTCTCATATTAAAATAGCCTCCTCTTTGATTCAAATTTAAATCAACTACTATTTTAACTTCTTAGACAAAAGGACCATTTACTAGCATCAGCAAATTTCCAGAACAGAATGGACATCTGTCCTATATTTCAAATGCACATAAAAAGAAAGTATAGTATCCTTCTGCAGGTTAAGGATGGTATGATTAATTCCACATATTTTCAGAAACACTTGGCTTAAAGATGTTTCAGAATTATGAAGGGCAGGACTCACATATCTCTGAGTATACTCTTCTCAACTGACCAAATTCCATAGTGTCTTATTACTCATAAAAGATACTTTTTCATTTCTATTGAGCATATAAAAGGATTCCTGCTATACTTGTGCAAAAATCTCACACAGAAAACAGTCCCTTAGCTGCCTAATAACCCACAGCAGTCAGAAACTATCTTCTCATCCAGGATGACTACTAACTCTCACTAGCTTGTGCCTTAGCACATTTTATGGAAATGACAAGAGTGGCTAAGTAAAGACGGGGGGAGGAGTTCAAACCTGAAGACAGGTCACACAGAAATGGTGAGTGATAACTCAAACTAGAAGAATTTCTAAACTTATGATTTTACCTAATGCCATGAAACAGCTGAATTCTAGTATATTGTCATATGTATTAAAAATACTTACAATTTATATTGCTTATTTTAAAAATCTAACCAAAAATGTATTTTCTATTCCGAACACCCAGTAGAAGCCCAACTTGAGAATATTCCCAGGAAGAAAGAAGAGAGCTTTTCTTAATTCACTCATTGTGAACACTAAACAAGGTAAAACAATTTAATGTTTAGCCTAATAAAATCTCAGTATTTGCTTTAAGAATTTAATTAATGCCATATTATCAATTAATAAGGATTGCAAACAAGAATATAAGGAGGCCAGCTGTGTTAGAAAGCAAGGAGTCACTTCCCATCTTGGCCTTTTAAAGTTAAAGAGCCAGTAGGAAACTAAAACTTTTAAAGTTAAAGAGCCAGTAGGAAACTAAAACCAGTTTATCTACAATACAAGTAGATCTGAGGTTAATCATTCCACCTGACATTTTAGCTTATGCAACTTTCTCCCTCTTAGAATGCTCTCCCTTCTCCTGACTGACTGCCAAAGAACATAAACTCAATTGAAGTCTCTTTCATCAAAACTGCATGTGATTATTTGAAATCCTATATAATAAAAGCCTAATATGCTAAATGGCCAGTCATCCAGTCGTCCATCCAACCAATCAAAGTGTAATATGCTAATGATATGCTAAGGCCTCTCAATCATTTGCTATGATGTGCACTGACCACCAAGGGGGCAGACACTCTGACCCAACTGGTAGGTTAGCTTGCTGTGGGGTCCAGACAGGACTGAGTGAGATGGGCTGAACATACCCTGAAGCTCTCCTGCTGTCCCTCCCTAGGTGGCCAACCTCCCATGTTCAGCCCCAGCCCCGATCGTGCACCAGTGGGGTCCCTCAGCCTGGCCTGTGCCCTCTCACAATCCAGGATCCCTTGGGGCAGGGGTTGGCAAACTGCGCCTCTTTGGCCCTTGAGTGTGGCTCTTCCACAAAATACCACATGTGGGTGTGCACATACAGTGCAATTGAAACTTTGTGGCCCATGGGCAGAAGTCGGTATTTTGTGCAAGAGCCACACTCAAGGGGCCAAAGAACCACATGTGGCTCATGAGCCACAGTTTGCCAACCACTGCCTTGGGGGATATCGGAGAGCTGGTTTCAGCCCAATCCTGCAGGCCAGAATGAGGGACCCACTGGTGCATGAATTCATGCACCAGGCCTCTAGTAGATTAATAAGAATCCTGGGGATATATGTGGTATCAATGTAAAAAATTATCAATATCAAGCAACCTGGTTGCAAAGTTCATAGTCTGCTTTCACATAAGAAAGAAGATTGTGGGCTGTGTTATTAGAGTAACTATAATTTATTATCTTTAAAGTTGGTGACCAATTTATGTAAGTGGGAAATGTCCACAAAATAATTGTTTCATTTCCCAAAAGAAAGAGCTCAAAAATTCAGATTCCTCTAAGAGTCAAAGGTAAATAACTGTCCTTTTACAGCTTTCACTTGGAGATGATTGGCTCTAACCCTTTCTGCATGATTATTCATTAAAATAATATTGATCCAGCCGTAGCTGGCATCACAGTGGTTAGAGTGTTGATCTGGACATTGAAGGGCTGTGGGTTTGATTCCTGGTCAAGGGTACATACCTGGGTTGTAAGTTCGATCCTCAGTCAGGAGGCAACCAATCGATGTGTCTAATTTCTTCCCCCCACTCCTTTCCACTCTTTCTGAAAAGTCAATGTAAAAATATCCTTAGTGAGGATTCAAAAACAAAAACACTTGTCCAAGGACAATTTCTGCTCACTGCTAGAAATACAAGGATAATCGGATGTGGCCTCTTCCATCAAGGAGTTGATTATCTGAGAAGAAAGATAAATATATGAATATTTTATGTTTTTGGACAATGTGATATAAGTTGTAATATAGGTATGAACCAGGTGTTAACAGGAGCAGTGTTATATGAGATTCCCCTAATCAAGATTACTTTCAGTAGGAATGAATGAATGGGTGGATTTTGCACATAAGGAAGTAAGGCTTGGAAAGGCAAAGCAATTTTCCCAGAATCACACAGCTAGTCAACAGCAGGATAAGACTAGAACCTGCATGCCCTGCATCACTTTTCCACCTCATCATTTATATTTCTTCTCCAAAGGCATGACCTGTGAGACTTTCCAGCCAATGAGAGTTTCCATTTATTCTCTAGTATACAATCTCTCCTTGCTGGAATTATAAGGATCCACAAATAAATTTGGATAAGTGTTCTTTCCCCTGCATGAGTTAAAATCCTTTCTCAAGAGTTTCCAACATCTGAACAAGCAAAAATGAAACAAGACCCAGAGCCTAAGACAAAACCCCCCAAAAAGGGAAAATCATCTTAAAAGGACAATTTTTTAAAAATATATTTTATTGAGTTTTTACAGAGAGGAAAGGAGAGAGATAGTTAGAAACATCGATGAGAGAGAAACATCGACCAGCTGCCTCCTGCACACTCTTCACTGAGTATGTGCCCGCAACCAAGGTACATGCCCTTGACCGGAATCGAACCTGGGACCTTTCAGTCCGCAGGCCGACGCTCTATCCACTGAGCCAAACCGGTTTTGGCTAAAAGGACAATTTTAATGAAAATTACTTTTGAAACAAATGTAAAATATGATTGATACAAAATTGAATTATCAACAACTTTAAAATGACACAGTCCACAGCCTTGATAAATTTAACTGTAGAGACCAGAAATAAATTTGGAAAAGGTAAATGCCAATAAAAGGCAATATATGTTGAGGCCTAACTAATGATCAGACAGAAGTAATACAGCATTCAGATAAGAATTTTTCAACAGCTTGCAGTAGTGAGGGAAGCTTCAGTGAGAAAAATAAAGAAAAACAGGGTTTTGACAGCTGGATATAGATGACAAAAGGTAGGACATGGCAGGCCAAGAGGTTTCATAAAATCAGAGTGTGCAAAATAGTTGAGAAAACAGCGTGTCTAGCTAGAACATATTTTTACACAGGAACTACTGGGTTTAAACTATTGAGAATTCTGAATATCAAGTGAATAAGTTTGAACTGTGGACTTAAGCAAGCACCCCCCCCCCCTTGATATTTTGAGCCAGGATATGACATGATACAAAGTAGTTCATTGGGAAGATTAGTATGAATAGAGGAAGCCATAGCGGACCCAATTCTTGACAATAGGAAAAACCACTGAAGAGGCTCATAGAATTGTCCAAATGAGGACTCAAGTGGGGTAGTGGCAGACGGAATAAAAAAGAACAGAAATATTATTCATAAAATGCTGGATATGAAAGCAATTGGTTGGAATTGGAGAAAACAGAGATAATCCAGAGGTACCTAGACTCCATAGCTAATAAAATAGTAGTTTCATGAATAGAAATAGGGTCTTTGAGGATGCAAATCAATTCTATTATAGATAAACTAGTGGCCCAGTGCACAAAATTTGTGTACTGGGGAGGGGGGGTGTCCCTCAGCCTGGCCTGCCCCTTCTCACAGTTTGGGAGCCCTCAGGGGATATCCTCACAGTCTGGCCTCCCTCTGCCAGAGGAAAACGGCTGATCAGGGAAAGGCACCACCCTTGTTACCCCCTCGCTGCTGCTGCCTCTGGCCTCCCTCTGCAGGAGGTGACCTGGCGTTCAGGGGAAGGTGACATCCCCATCTTGCCTCTGCTGCTGCCACTGCCAGCTGCAAGGCTGCCTGAGCCTCGGCCTTCGCAGCCACTGTGGCTTGCCGGAGCCTCAGGCCCTCACAGTGGCAGTGGCCATCGGCAGCTTGCCTGAGCCCCAGGCTAGCCCTGGGCAAGCGGCAGCGGCCATTGCGTTCCTGCAAGTCCCTGCCCACCTGTGCCTGCTGCACATGCAGCTTGCTGATCAGTTGTTACTGTGACGGCATCCCAATCAATTTGCATATCACCCTATTATTAGATAGACTAGTAGTCCTGTGCACGAATCTGTGTGCCAGTAGCTCTCTGCAGGGCCTGGCTGCTCCATGCCCACTGCCCAGAAGCCCATCCGCAGCTGGGCGCGGAATGCTTGCCTTGTCACTGCAGCAACAAAGCAAGCATTCTGCCAGGCCGCTCACACTGCCTGCTCTCAGCAGCCACCCCCCTGGGACTGGGGGACTCCAGCAAAGCTGAGAGGACTGGGCACTGCCATCTTTATGCTGCAGTGATGGTTAATTTGCATATTACCCTTTTATTATTAGATAGATGTCTTAATATTTGAGAAGAAATTGGTGTATCTGAGTAGAAGTAATAAACAAAGAGTTGAAAATATGAGACAGAAATGGAAATCAAATTATGACACCATTCACTTTTGTGCACTGAAGATTGTAACTGAGACCCCAAAATCAGAAGTCATCGAAGGGCAGATGTACAACATTAGGGCAAAGGTGAAAAGGGGCTGAAGACTATGGGAGGAGAATCAGGAGAAAACAGTCACAGAAACCCAGAAGCAGACAATTTCCAGAAGAGAAGTAAATGAGCATGAGTGGCACCTCAAGGTCAACTGAGAGACTTACACATGTCCTTGCTTCAAGCACAAAGCCAGCCATGCACTACTCTGCTCCCCACAGAAATCCAGGTTAGTGTTTGAAAAGAAAAGACTAGTACCCATTGACTTCCTAAGTTCAGCTTCCATTCAGTTCATGTAACCATTTATTGAACATCCACAGGGATGCAGTTCTGTTAAAGGGTGTTTCCTCTCTAAAGTATGTCACAACATTCTCAGCTTCTGCAATTATCCTAAGATAGAATATTCATGTTCATTATTTTCCAGTATTATAAGCTTTAGAAGTTTAAAATACATGTTTGAAGTAGACTAAGGCAGATTAGGTGGAAGCTACACTAACTTCCTCCCAGAACCAAAATGGAATTACAATTAAGTTATACAAAACCATCCTGAATAACTGAACACTAACTGGTAATAAGCCTTACAACTATGGACTTACTAAAGAACCCACATGGAGACTGATAGGAAGTGCGGAGGTGTGAGAGGATTGGACAGGCTCCCATGGGTGGCAGCTAAAGTTACAGAGGGATATCTCAGGTGAGGGGACATTCCTCTGAGAAGTGTAGGCTCTAAACACCAAGCTGGGACTCCAAGCCTAGAGCACCATAACCATGAAAGGCACCAACGTTCACAACCACTTACCTGGGGCAGAGTGGACTAACGTCTCTTAAGGGGAGTCTGGGGTTGGTGGCTCTGGGGAGAGAGCTGAAGCATCTGTCACCAGAATTCCTATGTTGAGTCATTCCCCCATACTGCAGAAGCCGTTTTCTTGGGCAGAACAATACCCTCTGTGCAGTATTAACCTGGAAGAAGCAATATCCCCACATGTTAGAATGCCTCCACTCCATCCTGTGGAGCTTATGTCTTGCTGAAGAGTATAGCCAGAAGCTCTTTCAGTGACTAAGCCTAACAGGTAGCCTGAAGGTAGAGGCAGATTTCTGGGTATTTTGAGACCTTTGCTGACCTGTCCCCAGAGTTGGTGCTGATAAAAGCCTTAGTGCACAGCTTGGTGCATTCTGCACACACTCAGACACAGCAGAGGTAGCTACAAGCTGTGAATCACTGATAGCTCCAAACAGGTTGCCCAGGGACAGTCACAGGCAGTGTCTGACAGGCCTCACTGGAGTCACTCTGAAGAGGCTCAGAGCCAATACCCCTAGTGGCCAGTTTCAGACAAGAACAGAACATGATCAAATAAGCTTCAAAGACAGAATATCCACAGGGAGATATCAGCAGGCACTAAACACTGCCGAGGCGAATTCCATTTTGTGTGATCAGTACCTGCACAATAGCTTACACACTGTGTTGGTAGTTGAGCTTCACAGTCGGCCAACCTGAAGGTTGATCCACACACAAACAAGTCAATAGCAATAAAGACTCAATTACAATAGGAGGGCCCACATAACACACACAAGGAACATTCCTAGAGCACCTAACTCAGGTGAACAGGAAAACAGTGTCACTGGATCCCACAGGACACCTACTACATAAGGACACCCTACCAAGACTACCAAGACTTGGAGTTATAGCAGATCTACCTAACACATACAAACACAAAGAGGCCACAAAAATGGGGAGACAAAGAAACAAGACCTAAATGAAAGAAAAAGAATTCTCCACAAGAAGAGCTAAATGAAGTAGAGGCAAGCAATTTATAAGCTATAAAGTTCAAAGTAATGATTATAAGGATGCTCAACAGCATGAAAAAAAAACAGACATACAAATCATAAAAAGAACCAGTAGGATAGTGGTCACCAATCTTTTGGACTTCAAAAAAAAAAAAGACATACAAATCATAAAATGAACCAGTAGGATAGTGGTCACCAATCTTTCGGACTTCACGTACCACCAGTGGTCCGCGGACCACCAGTAGGCGAGCATTACAGTAGGAAGTGAAGAATGCAATACCTGAAATAAAGAATACACTGAAAGGAATAAACAGTAGATTGGATGAAGTGTAGAATTGAATAACTGATTTGGAAAACAAGGTAGAAAAAAACACCCAATCAGAATTGCAAAAAGACAAAAGAATTTTTTTAAATGAGGATAGTTGTTTTGCTTGTTTGTTTGTTTTTGTTAATCCTCACCTGAGGATATTTTTTCCAATGATTTTCAGAGAGAGCGGAAGGGAGGGGGAGAGACAGGGAGAGAGAAATACTGATGTGAGAGAAATACCTTATAGGTTGCCTCCCCCACACACCCTGACTGGGGCTGGGGATAGAGTCTGCAACCAAGGTACATGCCCTTGAGCAGAATCGAACCTGTGACCCTTCAGTCTGTAGGCCAACTGAGCCAAACAGGCTAGGGCAAAAATGAGGATTGTTTAAGGAGCCTTTGAGACAACATGAAGCATAACAACATCCACATGATAGAGGTACCAGGAGAAGAGAGAGAGCAAGGAATCATTAAACTATTTTTTAAAATGACGGAAAACTTTCCTAACCTGGTAAAGTAAAAAAGACACACAAGTCGGGGTAGGGGTCCCCACTGGGGGACGGGGTTGGCCAAAGCAAGGGGCTGTAGGATCATGGTGAGGGTCCCTGCCGGGGGTAGCGCCAGCTGGGGCTAGGGGTCACGGGCAGTTTGCAGGCTGGCCATGCCCCTGGTCAGGGTGGGGGTCCCCACTGGGGGACAGGGCCAGCTGGGGTGAGGGGCCACAGTCGTTCTGGTCATTGTGGTCATTCTGGTCATTCCATCATTTCAGTCACTGAGCTTTTATTATATAGGATTGTATTACACAGTACTAGAACAAATATTCCAAAAATATATAGAAAACTACAAAAAACCCCAAATAGCAACAGCAACCTTGAGAAAGAAGAACAAAGTTGGAGGAATCAAACTACCTAATATCAAACTGTACTACAAGGCCATAGTTATCAAAACAGTAAGGTAGTATCATAAAAACAGACATAAAGATCAATAGAACAGAATAGAGAGCTCAGAAATAACCCCATGCCTTTTAGTCAATTAATATTTGATGTGCCGGGCCAGCCAAGGGTTCGGTGAGCCGGGTGGCGGGGAGGGGGTGGTGGTGGTGGTGTTGGTGGTGGTGGTGGTGAAGGATGTAGAAAAGACAGAGAGAATAAGCTGGGTCTACGTGGATCTTCCAGTGCTTGGCTGAGACCACACAGAGAGTTCCAATAGGCGGCAAGCTGAGCCTTTATTTTATAGCCAGAGGTAAACAAGGTAGTGGTCACCATAGTTACAATGTTCTTGTGAGTTTCACTTGTTTTGGCAGCACTTACTACATCTCCCTCAGCCCATTAGCTACCCAGATAAGATCTAGGGAGGTCATAAGGTCAAACCTAATTGTGCTAAGAGGGCTGTGCCCTCTAAGCTGGGACTTGTTTGTGGCTTTTGCCAACAGTTCAGTCTGAGGCTTAACCCTATAGCTGCTCCCTACATCTTACCTTTCTTTTATTTTTAAGCTACTATAATGAAAGTAAAACTTAAACATCAAGAACAAAACTCTGACTACTAAAGCAATAACAAAACAATGACAATCCAAAACCCAAACTACAGACATGTTAACATTTTAAAACTTAAACATCAAGAATAAAGTTCTGGCTATTAACAAAACAATGCCAATGCAACACAGCAATAAGAGAGAAATCACACTACAGTAACATTTTTCTACTAAATGAAAGTTTTTTTTGCTGATTTACTCAGAGTTCTCGGACTTGGCTGCACAAGATTTTGCAGAAGACTGGCAGTAACCAATGCTACCATAGCCAGAAACACGATTGATGGAGTAGCTTCCACTTCTTGCTTTTCTACCATTTGCTGGGCCTCAGTTGTTAACTTCTTCAGCTGACCCCATGTTGGCACTTCAGCCCCTTGCATAGCCTTCCTTTTCATTTTTTTTTTCCGCTTTGCTGTCATGGAGGCAACTCAGTCTTTTGAATGATGGGACAAGAGCTTCTCTGGGTCCATTGTGGTGACACACGTAACACTCTGGTACCCAAATTGGCTGCACTGCCCCTTCGGAAAGATACAAAATACAACCTCTTCCTCACATCATTACTGAATCTGGTAAAACTCTTGTCTGGTTTGTGCATCCTTCCACCGGGCTAAGTCAGTGGAGGCTATTGCACTGGAGGTCTGATGCCTTTTGGCTGCTGTCTGTATTGTAATTTAAAAAATTTAACACATAAAATTCTTCTCCTCCTTTTTTGTTTTTATAGTTGCATTTTAAGAGTAGGATTGGCTCTTTCTGATATTGCCTGAGTCTTGATCTATCACCCCAGGGAGACCTTGTCAATCCTGTGCTTCCTGGGGTGGCATGATGAAGGTTTACTGAGCTGGCTGGAAAGGCTGCTGTGGGGTCAATGATATGGACCCTACTGTTTGAAGTTTCCCTGCCTAGGGGGCATTGGATTATCATCAACATCAGTCTTGGAGAAGCATTCATTTGCCCAATGCTTTCCTTTCCTGCATCTTGGACATAGTCCAGGCTGCTTGTTCCCACTCCCTGTAGCCTGTTGACTTCCATTTCTAGCATTACAGTTTTTAGCAAAATGCCCTAGTTTGCCACAGTTTCTTTTTCTGCTGGCCAGAGAGTAATGTCTCCTTTAATGAGGCAGCTAATACTGCTCCTTGGACATAAGCTGGTCCAATGTCAGCACAAACGTGAATAAAATACTTCCATAATAAGTAGTCTCCAGGTGAGAGACAAACCTTTGCAACAATATTAAGCCTCTGGTAACCTTCCACTATCTGTCTTAGTTCCCCTGCCACATTCATCTATTCCCTTTCAGGAGTGGGCTCTAGGCAGTCCCAAGTCAGGGACCACAGACTGAAAGTCGAAAGAGGAATTTTCCCTGGACCTTCAACTATATAACAATCTCTAAGTTGTTTTCCTACCTTCTCCCATGTCTCTATATTTACCTTTCTTTCCTCAGGAAACCATGGGCAGGTTTTACTTATAAAATCCAACAAATTGAAAAGCTGTTGATACCTCACAGAACAGCCCCGTGCTTGGAGCATAGCCTTAAGCATGGATACGTAAAAATTCTTTTCCTGTGATCCTGAATATCCCATGTTTTACACCTAGTTATTACTAAACTTCGCTCCTTACCTTCCTTTTTACTTTCTGCATGTGCTTCACTGGAGCGTCCTTTCACCTGGCAACTGCAGTTCCTCTGAACTCAGGCCCTGCGTTGGGTGCCACATGTGCCGGGGCAGCTCAGCCAAGGGTTCGGTGAGCCTGAGGGGGGGCAGCAAAGGTTGTAGAAAAGACAGAGAGAATAAGCTGGGTCTAGGTGTATCTTCCTGTGTCTGGCTGAGGCCACACAGAGAGATCCAACAGGCAGCAAGCTGAGCCTTTATTTCAAAGCCAGAGGTAAACAAGGTAGTGGTCACCATAGTTACAATGTTCTTGTGAGTTTCATTTGTTTTGGCCTATTAGCCATTAGCTACCCAGATAAGATCTAGGGAGGTCATAAGGTCAAGCCTAATTGTGCTAAGAGGGCTGTGCCCTCTAAGCTGGGACTTGTTTGTGGCTTTGCCAACAGGTCAGTCCGAGGCTTAACCCTATAGTTACTCCCTACCATTTGACAAAGGAGGAAAGAAGATACAATGGGCTAAAGATAGTTTGTTTAATAAATGGCATTGGGAAAATTAGACATGTCCAAAACAGGAAACTAGATCACCTTTTTATACCACACAAGAACAAACTCAAAATGAATTAAAGACTTAAATATTAGATTCAAAATCATAAAAATTCCAGAAGAAAACATAGGTAGTAAAATCTCGGATATTTCTCCATGCAATATTTATTCGGATATATTTCCTGGGGCAAGGGAAACAAAATAAAAAAATAAACAAATGGGACTGCATCAAACTAAAAAGTGTTTGCATAGCAAAGGAAACCATCAACAAATTGAAAAGAACCCACTGAATGGGAGAACATGTTTGCCAATATATCTGATAAGGAGTTAATATACAAAAGTTATAAAGACCTTATAAAACTCAACATCAAAAAAAAAAGCAATCAATTAAAAATGGGCAAAGGGCTGGAGTAGACATTTCTCCAAAAAAGGACATACAAATGGCCAATAGACACTTGAAAAGCTGCTCAATGTCACCAATCACCAGAGAAATGCAAATTAAGACCACAATGAGATATCACCTCACACCTGTAAGAATGATTACCAATAAATCAACAAATAACAAGTGTTGGAGAGGATGTGGATAAAAGGGAAACCTCATATACTGTTGGTGGGAATGCAGATTGCTACAGCTACTGTGGAAAGCAGTATGAAGATACCTCAAAAAATTAAAAATGTAACTGTATTACCCAGCGATTCCACTTCTGGGAATTTGTCCAAAGAAACCCAAACACTAATTCAAAAGAATATGTACACTCCTATGTTCATTGCAACATTCTTAATTTGTCACTAAAACCTGAGGGGTCTGGCTCCACATATAGGTGATAATTAATGTTTTGCATGTAATTAGCAAGAATAATTAGCACAAGATTTGGAAGCAGCCCAAGTGTCCATCAGTAGATGAGAGGATTAAACAGCTATGATACATTTACACAATGAAATACTACTCGGCCATAAAAAAGAATAAAATTTTACCCTTTGTGACAGGGTGGATGGACCTGGAAAACATTATCCTAAGTGAAATAAGCCAATCAGAGAAAGACATGTACCATATCATTTCACTCATGTGAAATCTAAGGACAACTCTGTGGGGGACTGAGGGTGGAAGGACTGAGCAAAACAGGAAAAAAAGATAAAGGACTCATGGATACAAACAACAGTGTGGTGATTGGGGGAGGGAGTGCATGGGTGGAGGTCGAGGAGGATATAGGGCAGATAAATGGTGATGGGAAAAAATAAAACAAAATAATTTAAAAAAATGTTTCAAAGTTAAGAAGAAACAAGCCTACTGTATGTATAAATTTTACATGCTGTTTAAAAACACTTTAATGAACTATGGAATGGATCCCACCATGTTTACTCTTAGCTGCACAATTATAAGCCTACAAACACAAGCAGTGCAGACTGAGGTAGCAGAAATCATCTCAGGTGCATCAGGAGAACCTAACTTAATGTTTTCCCCTTCTCGTTACTAGTTCAATATTTTTATATATTATTTTTCCTAGGAAGGTTTTTAAAAAGTTCCCAGAGTTTAAAATATCAGCACTTGATTGATGAGAGTAGCCTTCCCAGCTTAACCACTGAGTTGATTTGAACAGTTCATTCATTAATACAGTTAAACACGTGTTAAAGATTACAAATGGTTTAGCAATTTTTGACGAACAAGTCCCCTGGTGGTCCCAAAATTTCTGAGAAGCAGATGGAAGAGATACAACTTAATCGATTCCCCTTCCTAGCTGCATAAAACTGCAGAGATCTAAAGGAGGTATTAGTACAGATAGGGACATAGACAATAAAGAGACACAATTCCCTCTTTTAGCACAATTAATTTGTTGCAGAGGACCATTCAGTCTATTTGTTACCAGGAATGTGTTAATTATTCTTGCTAATTACATGCAAAACATTCATTATCACCTATATGTGGAGCCAGTCCCCTCAGGTTTTAGTGACAAATTAATTACTGTGTTTTCCTTCTGAATGTATTTCTAGTCAGTTCCTGGTATTATCTGAACTATAAATGGTTTAGCAGTTCTCAGAACCACTGATTAAAATTAAAAGTAAGCATGCAGAACTATATGTTTTCCTTCGCTGTTATATTCAAGTCGTGGTTCCTGAAAGTCTGTAACTCCATTCACAGATTTATAAGCCAGAAGCCTGGTGAAACACATGCAGCTGAGTTTTGATTAGGTGCATATTTGTACCAGTAATTACTCACTGAACCTCGGGAAGAAGGCAAGCTTTCCATACCTGAGAAGAGAAAAGGACCCTTCCCCCACCACATACAGACACCCTCTTCAAGCCTTGCCTTTCAAATGGTTGGGATGACATTTTTGTAATCTGGTCCAAATTTGGGGTACTTGAGTTTTATTCCTCATTTTCATCTTTAATATGGAATCTAGTCAATCACAAAATAAATTCTGAATTTCAACTTTATGGTTCTTCTATCTGAGGACACATCAGCAAAGATGCATACATTTTCATTCTAAATGTGTATTATATTGAAAAAAACAGGGTCTACACATGTAATTTTGCCTTTACCCTACATTTCCAGGAGTCATTCTCTAATAGTCTTGACTATTTTTTTTTTTTAATATTGGGGGACCAGATGGGTAAGTCCAACTCAGGAGGAAGGACTTCCACCCATGCTCAGGCCGCACGGACCTTTTATAGTGAGAGGTAAACAAGGCAGTGGTTACCATAGTTACACAGTTCTTGTGGGTTTCACCTGTTTTGACCATAGTTACACTCCCTGCACTTCCTTCAGCCCATTAACTTCCCAGGTAATATCTGGGGAGTGTTATAAGGTCAAGCCTAATTATGCTAAGAGGACTGAGCCCTCTAAGCTGGGACTTGTTTGTGACTTTGCCAGCAGGTCAGTCCGAGGCTCAATCCTGTATCATTTTCCCACATATCCCCCCACCCCTTTTTTTATTATTTTGGTACTACAATGAAAATAAAACTTAAAAATCAAGAGCAAAAATGTTTAAGTCCCAATTTCGATGTCCAACAGTTCTGAGTCCAAGTTTCAATGTTTGACAGTTCCTTATGTGTACATGTCAGCAATGATATTTCCGTTCTGGATGGTGGACAAATGATGGCAATGCGGGTCCGACCCTCTCTGGTTTGATCCTGGGCAACCTGCAGCAACGCACAGCTGCTGACTGGTAGCATGGCAAAGCATCGTCAGCGTCTTCCATCTCTGGATTGTTTTTCCTCTTGTCTTCATGGCTGGAGCATTCCTGAGAATTCCTCTCTGTTGCAGGAATCCACATGGTCTTGAAGTTGTTTTCTGAAATTATACAAACATATTCTCGACCGAAGGTTAATAAAGGAAATTTTACATGGGGTCCTTTTTATATTTGCCCAAATGATTTTCCTTTGGCTTATTTTAACACCATGTATGTTTTTCATGGGTGTCTTGTTGTTAGCATTAAAAATGAAAAAAAAAATCATCCCTAGTGTTAGGCTGGATTTAGATATAGGGTAGCTGTTGTCAGCCAAGTCTCTGTTTTCTGGGTACCGATCTCAGCTGGGCCAAGTCTCTTTCTGTTATCTGGGTCCCGATCTGAGCTGGGCATGGGAAGTGGGAAGCAGTCATGGGGTCAGGAGACCTCCCTCAGAAGGGGAGAGTGTTCAAGCTGCTGCATAGTTGGGGGGGTGAGGATCTGTACCCCAACTCTGTTGACCCCCAAGTTCTCTCCTGATGGCTCCTCTACAACTGTGCCTGTCTTAGGTTGTTCCTTCCCTGAGGAATCTTACCCATCTCTGGCTAACCAGCCATCCTCTGGGGTCAAGCAGGGTGATGTGAGGTTCAGTTCTGTCTTCTTGGTAGCTTATGCCCCTGTGGCCTCCACGTCCAGCAACTACCTTGGGATCCCCTCGCCTGCTGGCGGGGCCCTGGCATTAATCACATATCTTGGGGAACCCAGGTTTCTTCTACAGAGAGGGATCAGCTCATGCCATTGTGCAAGAGACAGATCCATGGTAGCAGCCACGACAAGGCTTCAACCTCAGCATGAACAGAGAGCTCCGGCAACAGCTGTGGGCAATTGGATTGTAAGAAGAGGGACCCTCTTGGCAAAAAGGGCAAGAGAGGTCAATACAGAATGCTCAAGTGCCTTCTCAGGGGGCCTTCCACACAGGGGAAGGGATTAAATCCTTTCATGTCCTTATTAAATTGCTGCCAAACATTCAAAAAATTAGTTTGTAAGTTTGTTTGGGATAAATGTACAATATGTTGTGGTGAAATATCAGAAATTATTAATGACATTATAGAACAATATCATGTAAGGATATTCTTTGCTCTAGGCCATGGCAATTCAATTTTATTTTATTTTATTTTTTTAAATTCTTTATTAGTTAAGGTATTACAAATATGTCCTTATCTTCCTCCCATTAACCCCCCCCCCACACACACACACACACACTCATGTTCTCATCCCCCTGTTGTCCATGTCCATTGGTTTGGCTTATATGCATGCATACGAGTCCTTTGGTTGATCTCTTCCCCTTACCCCCTCCCTCCCCTAATTTCCCTCTGGGTAGTGATAGTCTGATCACTGTTTCTCTGTCTTTGGATCTGTCTCTGTTTATCAGTTTATGTTATTTTTCTCATTTTAATGTTTAAAATATTATCACATTTTTGCTATTTATTTTCACTTTCTAACTGAATATTCTGTCAACACACCGAAGAAAAATGGAATATATAGATAATTTGTCTTTTAATGCTTTTAAATATTATTCTGTATGAGCTATGTAGCCCCAGGGAGGGCACAGTATATTTCTCTTAGAACTCTCAGTGTAAAAAGAATTTTATCTGATAAAAAATAGTA
>NW_006282530.1:347276-347644 GCF_000327345.1 Myotis davidii | reverse complement strand
TTGATTGGGGCATTTAATCCATATACATTTAAAGTTATTATTGATTGTTATTTGTTTGTCACCATTTTTATTCTTTACCCCCATGTTCCTTCTTCGCTTCCTATTTTTTCTTTTTACAGCAGACCCTTTAGCGTGTCTTGCATTGATGGTTTGGTGGTAATAAACTCCCGTCATCCTTTTTTGTCTGTGAAGCTCCTGATTTGACCCTCAATTTTGATTGATAGCCTTGCTGGGTACAGTATTCGTGGATTCAGACCCTTCGTTTGCATGACTTTGTATATTTCATTCCATTCCCTTCTTGTCTGATGTGTTTCTGTTGGGGGATCCTTTGTAGGTAACTTTCTATCTCTCTCTGGTGGCTTTTAAGA
>NW_006282530.1:341260-346463 GCF_000327345.1 Myotis davidii | reverse complement strand
GCAGATGCAGAAAATGGCTGTGTGAGCAGCTATTTTTCTGAAGAAAATGACTGTTTTTCTTTCATACGTGGGTTGGTTCTTTGTTTCACCATGATCTCTCTTCTCCAGATGTTTGGTTATGTAGTTCTCTCTCTGCTGTGTTGATTTAAAGGCACAAAATACAACACAACAAGGCACAACATACAAGGCACTGAACACAAATGTATTCAGGATATTAATCACCCCAAATAAAGGTGACCACCTGAGCAAAGAGAATTAGGGGATAAGGAAGAAAGAAGAGAAAAAGGTAAAAGAGAAAAGAAAAAAAAAGGAGTGCAAAAATGGAAATGGGAAAATGGAGAAAAAATAAGTAAGAGAGAGAAGAGAGAATGAAATAGAAGAGGGGAAGAGACTATTTATATGGGGAGAAAGCTCCAAAGCACCACCACTAATCCCAACTAATTCCAGCAACAGATCCCTGGAGATGAATGCAAACTAAAAACAGCCACTAATATCAAGTGAGGCGAGGGAAAACAGAATCACAAAAAAAACCAGAGGGAAAAAAAACCAACACGAAAATAAAAATAAAAAGCAAAACAATCTCACAAACAAGCATAAAAAACCCCCAATATACTCAACAATCAAGAAAACAACAAAATGGCAGAGAGAAGACAAAAAAATTTGGATAGTAAAGAAAGATAGAGAGGTGTATATGGATTTAGAGTAGGGGATTGGAAATTAAATATATAAGTAGGGTGAAATTTAGACAAGGGGTAAAAAGAAGGAATAGGGAAAATCTAAAGCAGGAATACGGTAAGAGAAACAGGACAACAAAAGGGGGAAAGTGAGGAAGAGAGTTTTGGCATGAAGGTAAAGTTGGGGTAGGGAAAAATGATGCTAAAGGAATGATGAAAATAGAATGTAGAACACTAATCCCAAAATAAAATAAAAAGAGAAAATAAAATGATACTTTTTTTCTTTTTTTAAATTAGTTAAGGTATTACAAATGTGTCCTCATCCCCCCTATTTACCCCCAACCTCCCCTCCCCCCCTGCCCTGCACACAACCACTAATCTCAGCAAATTCCAGCAACAGCTCCCTGTAGATGGATGCAAACTAGAAACAACCAATAATATAATGATGAAAATAGAATGGAGAACACTAATCCCAAAATAAAATAGAGAGAAAATGAAATGGCACTTTAAAAGGTGGTAAAATGGTAGTAGTAATAATGCTGGTTAAAAATAAAAGGGTAGTAGTTAAAAAGGTAAAATCAGGTGATGAAAAAAGAAAAAAAAGTTTCTTAATTAAAAGGTGAAAAAAGAATTAAAAATAAAAATGTACAATAGTGAAGGTGCTTCAGGTCTTCTACTCTTCTTTCTGGGATGCCTTAGTCCTGCCAGGTATTCAGGAGAGTGTTGAATTCCCCTGTGATACACTGTTCCTCCGTGTTGTAAACCACAGTCCTGATTTTAAGGCAGGCCGGATTTGTTTCCCAGACTGCCTTTATTTGTATTTACAGAAGAGTCAGTACGTGGATCAGCCTCTGGGTGGTAGTGTTTCTGGATTGACCTCCAAGGCTATCAGTCCTCTCTATCCAATAGTTGGGTTTATTTCCCCTTAAAACTGGTTTGGGAGAGTCGACTGTCCTAGAACCTGTTCTTTAATCGTTACTCCTGCTCTGATTCCCAGGTTCCACAAAAACAACTTTCCCCTGCAGTCTCTGCTGGGCAATCTCATGAACTGGTTTTAATAATCAAACGCAATGATTTAATGGGAAGAGAGAGAACAAGAGCCTGAAAAGTTGTCCGAATTCACAACCCCACACCTTTCAGCTCTGTGTGCAGTCCCTTCTGCGCACCCTCTCTTCCCCAGTGCTAAGCAGCCGGAACACTGGCAAAATCCAAGGCTGCTTTTTTGCACCCAATCCAGCTATGGGCTTATTTTTAGCATTCCCTTCTGCCAGCAGCCCTGCGGGAGCCTTTCCACACTCGCGGATCATGCTGGCCCCAAAGGCTGCGGACTTTGTGGGGCTCAGATTTCCCCTCTCTCCAACCTGAATTGCAAACCACACCTTTAGGGGAAGTCTGACCTTTCTGTGGGGAGAAGCAGGGTTCCTCTAAGTTCACGTAGTCGTGCTGCTTGGGGTCCATTGTTTCCAGGTTAGTAGCCGATCTCTGGATGCCGTGGATGCCAGGTCTGATGTATATGCTCCCAATAACAGCCACTCAAGATGGCGCATTCTCCGCGGCTGAGCCAGCGCTCTGGGAGAGATTTCAGCCGCAGTCTCCAACCCTCCCCTTTCTCTGGGAGTTCTGTCTTTCCCAGCTGCAAACTGTCTCCCAGCTGAATATCTTCTGCTTATTAGGGCTGTATGTTACCTGTTTCAGCTGCTCACCCTTATCTGATCTGGTACAAGGTACAGGACACGTCTGTCTATACCTCCACCATTTTCTTCTCCCTGGTCTTGACTATTTTTAACAGGCAAGAAGCCAGTCTTCCTTTATTACTCTCTCCCCACTTACAGTTGATCTCCATTGTGGCAACCAATTAAAGGTAATGGAGTAAAAAGATGGACCTGCAGGGCTTTGGGCACATTCTGAGGTGCATCCTCAGTGACTATTTCAAGGTTAGCCTCACCTATATTCTCACCATTCAAACTCAATTTCTGGAAAGTCATTAATAGAAAGCATTTCAAGTAAAAAGTTTGCACCTAAAAGGGAGATGATGCCACCATCTCCACACTCTTGGAAGCCCATCTAAGACTCTGGTCCTACCATTGGTCTTTCAAGCCCTAATAGGTCCAGAGAGGACCAGAGCCTACATCATGCACAGGAGAACATAGCTATACTTTAATTAATCAATTATGTTCCTTAACCTACAACATACCCACCATCGCAGTGGCCCATTTTGCAAAAATCGAGGTTCACATGGTCCCACAAGTCTATATCTCTTGTTCTTTCTAAAGCTTACTCTTATTGGCCCCTTCATATTTGCTGTGGCTCCTTTCAAGTCTATGTGCCCTTCAATATTTCGTCTTTTTCTATAGTAGCTCTAACAGAGATACAAATAGTTCTTGATCATAAATAAAGTAGAAAGGAAGTTTCCATTGTCCCATAAGTTATCTTTTCCACCACTTACAATTTAAAACATTATTTTGAAATAGGAACTAGGGTAAGCTAGTAGGTGCTTAAGATGAACATAAATTTAACAGTCTGTATAACCCATTGTATCTGATTTTACCAGAATTTGTGTTTATGACCTTTGGACTTCCATGTTTTACAAAGAAAGATATTTAGAATTTTTGTTTATTTGTTTTTAGTATCACATGAGTCTCTTCATCTAGTTTCCTTAAGTTTGTGATCATCTTGTCTGAAATGTGTAAGTTAAAATAACTGAAATGAAATTTTGTATGTCCTAAGACCGTAGAACTAGAAAATACCCATAAGAGTCAGACTGTGGTCATACTTCTGCCTGATTTCTGCTATGATAACAGAGAGGGCACACAATTGAATTTGACCTCCGGGCAGGTCAAATCTGCCTCATCCTCCCTTTCTTCACCTCCCTACCCCTCTGTGATGCATTATTTCCTATTGAGTCATCATGTCCCCACTTTGCTTCCTCCACCTTTCCAAAATTCCATCCCTGGTTTTCTCTCATTTACCAGTATTTGGTGTTTTCCTATATATTAGACATAGTTAAATACCTTTGTACACCTTATAATTTATCTGTCTTTTTCTTATCACTTCAAAGTTTTGCAAATATAATCAAATCATTCAGGCAAAACTTTTAATGTTATTTCAGTCAGTTTCCTTTCACTTCCAGATTATCAAGAGAGTTCAAGAGACCATTTTTAACTCAAAGAGATTTCTAATGGTGGGAATGTCTAATAATGTAGCAGTGTGATGTTGGAATTATTTTGGAAGTGGCAGTAGGCCCATGGCAGCCCAACTAAATCATACACAGTATGTGTCCATGTGGTCAACTGAAGCAGTAAGTCCCACCTTCCTGATTTCTATGCTTAAAGACCTTCAGGGAAAAAGACTTTCCTCAAGAATGAACTGAAGGAATTCTCTACACTTACTCTGAGGTTATTTAATCAAACACCTAATGAAAGTTTCACTTTCTTAAAATTACAGTTCTTTTAAAATAGAAAGTGACTGTGCTATTCTGAGGGTAATTGTCCAACTTGAAATCCTGAAATTTCAGGCTAGAAAATCTTCAAAATCATTCTGCCTGCAACTGATCCTGCAGGGAGGATTAAGAGCTTGTACCTTGGAGTCACAGAGACCTTGAGCTTGCACCAGCTGTAACTAATTTCATGACAAGTCTTGGTTTCTACAAGAGTAAAACATGAACATATCACAAGGTGGTGAGAAAAATAAAGGTGAAAAATATCTCATATTTAACTTCCCTTTTGGCCTAGTAAGTCCAGATATAATTGAGTAACATCTTCACCATCTTTGCATGTTATGTGGGCAATGCATGTTGTTGTTTCACCCAACTCCTGAGAATTAAAGAAATAAGCAAACAGATCGGACTAACCTTAAATATGAAGTTTTTTTTTCATTTCACTTACCCTTTCAAAAAATAAAAAACTCCTCTCACAGGAGATTTTTTTAAGTTTGATGAATTTAATTGGTAGCATTATATTGTGAGCCCAGGGCCTACAGAGGATTTGGGGATAAGTACGAGTGGAGAAAAGGCATAGAGGGGAAGAACAGGAAAGGGGCCAGACCCCAGGCTGCTTTTGAGAATGGTGGGCACAAGCTATAGCAACCTTGTCCTGACTAGTACTAAAGTTATAGGTCCAGCTCTCACACTTCTCACACAGTACAGAAATATATCACCCTCCATCACTAACCTTCCAACCTAAAACATACATGTGCTACTGTTGTGGCAGAATGCATGGTAGAACAATCAGCCAGCACTCTGAAGGAGGAAAGTTTAATCTTTATTTGGCAGATCTGCTAGTCCAGGGGAATTCCAAATCCAAAGCCTGAACTGAACTCGTGGGAAGGCTCTGACCTATATATCTCCTCCTGTGGTGGGCCCCTCAGGGTCCCTGCAGCTCCACCCAAGTCAATCTTGGCAGGGCCTGGGGGCATGCTCCACAGCTCTGCGAAAGTCAGCTGTGGCAAGGCCCTGGGGTTAGGCTCTACAGATAAGACAGTGTCTATATTTTAAGCAGATACTGAACTAGGTTACAAGCCCCCCCAATTTT
>NW_006282530.1:335799-341250 GCF_000327345.1 Myotis davidii | reverse complement strand
TGGCCTGGGGACCCCCAAAACCTGGGGGCCTTCTTGTCAGCCCACAAAAGGGGGCAGAACCATATCTGCAAATATTTCCCCCTCTTGTTCCACAAGCTATTCTTAGTCTTGGGGATTATAAAAGACTCAGGAATTGGAGATGAGGAGGAAACTGGTCTTGCAAGCTCCAGAAGGTTATAAAAAGTGAAGCCCTCTGCATGTTTCTTCACACTGATTTGGAAATTATTCCCGGAGTTCACTAGTGTTAATAAACGGGGTCCTTCCCTTTCTCTAGAAAGCGTGCTTGGTATTTCTTTGGTCTTCTGCAATATTTGGTTCCTTGACCAAGAAGCTAACCATGTTTGGCTCTTGCCTCTGGTGAATGAACGGGGTTTGGGGCCAGGGGGCATGGGACAGGCTTCCAGAAGGCGCACACTGCTGATTTTAGCAGAATTGAACCTGGGGAACTCCAGGCACTCCCAGACCTCATCCCAGTACCCAGCCGGCATCTGAAGAAAGTGGACAGACACCTCTGGACCTGTCAACAGAATCAGTAAGGTAGGAGCCCAGTCAGTCAGGCCCACTCCAAGTGAGTGGAAGGGGGAACTTGATCACCTCCCTGGAAGTCATAGGACTTCGTCAGGTAAATCAGGAATCAGGACTCTGGAGGTGAGTGAATTCAGATTCGATTAAGGAATTATGGGTTCACTTTTCTGTTTGTTTGTGTGTGGGACTAGCTAATTTGCTACCGAGAAGGGGTGCCGGGTGCAGTCTTAACTCCCCCAGTAGGTTCTCACTGAGACTTCCATCGAGTATTATGTTCTGGGGTGTGAGTGCTGGGAGTGCCCCCATGCCCATCTGGGGAGTTGGGCATTATCTGCTCAGCTCCAGTCTAGGCTAGTCTACTGAGAGAATGTGAGTACAGATGTTTGTCTGTCTTGGAATAATTATCTGCTGAATAACTGGTCTGTGTGAAAGCTAAAGCTACTTTGATTTTCTGTTTGCTCATCTGGTTAAAACGTTTGATTTACTGAAGGCTGAACCCATGACGGTCTGCAAAAGCCTCAAGCAGCACTTTTGAGTTGAGTTTTCTCAGAGATGTTTGCTCTCTATCATGGAGGGATAGTTGATAAAAGTTTCTGTCTTTTGTGTACTAGGCTTTGGTTTGCTCTGTGATTTTGCTGTGTTAGGTTGAAATTTTGGAATTCTGGGGGTAGATTTAAAGGTATTTGCGGCTTTTCTTGTCTCTTTTGGCTGGCTGGGACTTTCAGGGGCAGGGCTCACAGCTTCGCAGGGCAAAGAGATTTTTACCTGCCCTGCCCCTGCCTGTGCTGATTAAGGATCTTTTCAATTGCTCAAACCTTTCCACCTTGGGTCTGGTTCTGTAAGGTTTTAGTAGTAGGAGAAAAGAAACAGGTCTCTCAAAAGGGAACCCAGCCCCTTGTTCTTCCAGGATCCCCTGAGGAAGTCCTGTTAGTTTTGCCATCTCCATATGTGCCACAGGCAGCACCAAGTGCTTCCCCAGCTTGTCTGAAAGGTCCAGAAACACTGCTCCCTTCCTTCCATTTCTCCTCAACCAGGCTTTCCAGAGCCAGTTGGGTGGCGCTTGTTTTCAGCTGATTAAGGGCCCAGGCCACAACCAGCACATCAGATGCCTGTATGGGAGATTCCGGGTGCCAAAGTAGTGGGCGAAGATGGGACCTTGCAGGAGGGAGGGCCAGTCTATTATTATCAGCCCTTTACCGCCAGTGACATCTTGAATTGGAAACATCACATCCCAGCTTATTCTGAAAAACCTCAGGTCATGATAGACTTCCTAGAAACGATCTTCCAGACCCACGTTCTTTAACTGAGGAGCACATGAGAGTAGTAACAGAGGCTCCAGACCCAGGCCCCTGCAGGAATATTAGATACAGACAGATGGGCCAGGAAGGCCTTCCCAGATGAGGAACCTGATTGGAACCTGAACTCAGAAGATGGAAGGATCAGGCTAGAAAGATATCAGCTGGCCTTTCTCCAGGGGGTCAGGGTCAGAGACAAGAAGCCCACCAACATGGCTAAAATCTCTAAGGTTTTCCAGTAGCCTGATGAAAGTCCAGCAGCTTTCTATGAGAGGCTATGTGAGGCTTACCGTATCTACACACCCTTTAGACTTGAGGCCCCAGAAAAATCAAACCATGGTAAATGCCTTTTTTTGTAGGCCAATCCCAGCCTGACATCAGGAGAAAATTACAGAAACTGGAAGGGTTTGCAGGAAAGAATGCTACTGAACTGCTAGAGATAGCTGACAAGGTTTTCATCAACTGAGACAGTGTGGCAAGGAAGGAGGAAGAATAAAGAATACAAAGAAGGGCCAATATTATAGCAGCAGCTTTTAGAGGCCCAGGCTCCCAGACAGATCAGCAAGGATACAGACCAGAGGGAAAAGGAAGAGCTAGCCTCAGACAAGACCAGTATGCCTATTGTAAGGAAACAGGACACTGGAAGAATGAATGCCCCAAACGGCAAAGTGAGAAGACTGGGCCCCATTTTCCGCCCAGTTGCTATCAACCAGAGCCACCTGAAGCAGATCTCATTGGGCTAGCAATGGCTGATTCTGACTAGGACAGACCAGACTCACTTCAGCTAGACCCCCATGAGCCCATGGTCAGAATGAAAATTGGGGGCCAGACTGTGGACTTTATGGTTTATACAGGAGCTGAGCACTCAGTAATCACTCAGAAAGTAGGGCTCTCTCAGGAAAGAAGGTCACCATTATTGGAGCTACTGGGGACCAGACCCATAGACCATTCTGCTGCCCTCGCTGATGCCAACTTGGTAGTCATCAAGTAATTCATGAATTCCTGTACTTGCCAGACTGTCCAGTGCCTCTAATGGGTAGAGACCTTTTAGCCAAAATGGGGGCAGAAATCACTTTTGTTCCAGATGGCTCAGCACAGCTTCGCCTAGGTGAGGAGACCTCCCCAATGATTCTGTCCTTAGCAGTGCTGAGGGAGGAAGAATGGAGACTTTATACCCCTCAGACAAAGGCCTCACCATTAGAAACTGAATTAGAGAAGGAATTCCCCCTGGTCTGGGCAGAAGGGAATCCTCCAGGCCTGGCTAAGAACCATGCCTCAGTGCTATTCGAGTTAAAGCCTGGGGCACAGCCTGTTAAAATCCACCAATATCCAATTCCAAGGGAAGCACGCTTAGGAATCCAGGTCCACTTAGACCAGCAGTTCTCAACCTGTGGGTTGCATCCCCTTTGGGGTTGAACGACCCTTTAACAGGGGTCGCCTAAGACCATCAGAAAAGGTTGGAAAAGATGGCGGCTGGCAGGACAGAGGTGAGGGATAGGAAGTGAGTGCGTGTGGGGATGAAAGGAGAGTGTGTGGATGTGTCTTGTGTGTGAGGGACAGTTAAATCCGTCAGGAGCAGCAGAGGCTGGCAGACCAGGCTCTCTGGGACAGGGAGAGATTACCACCACTGCGGACACTCCCCGGTCTGCCGGACTCAGGCATGGAGCCCACACCATCTTAAAGGGGAGAGTGGCCTCTTCTAGGAACTCATGAGCACCACCACCCAGACAGGCCTTGGACACTGCCCACGACCCGGCAGCCACTCCAGCCAAAATCCTGCAGCCCCTGGGATCTCCATCTCCAAAGGAGCACCCTGCCCGCAGCAGTAAGTGCAGCCTCCCTCTCCCCAGCAGCAGACCTCCAACATCTCATTCCCGCATTTCCAGCGCACAGGTCTCCGAGGCACACCACTCCATAGACTTCTTTTAGGAGTCACTGTGAGCCTCAGCTGGGTGTGATTTTGTACAGATACAGGCGCACTGCTCCCCGCCCACCCCCCTCCCCCAAGCCCCTCAGAGTAGAAATTCTGAATTCCTTCTGCCTGAATAACTGCCTACACACACCCAGCTGCACAATTTCAGTGCCAGGGCCCTTCAGCGCCAGGGCCTCTCAGAGTGCTCCAGAACTCAGCACCTGCAGGGGAACTGCACTGCAACACTTGCTCACCCCCCCTGAGCCCATCTATCCACAGGGCACTTTGGGAAGCCGCAGTGAGCCTCTGCAGGGTCCTATCTTGGACTAATAGGGACACACTCCCCTGGGCAGTAGAAATTCTGAATTCACCCACCCTGGATATCTGCCCAAAGCATACCAGGGCCCTTCAGAGTGCTTCAGTGCAGCTGCTCTAGCAAACTCACTGCGGGTGATCCTGTGTGCCACCACTGGAAACACGCGCCTATCCACCACAGGTGCATCAGCAAAACCTGAGGTTCTCCACCCCACAGTTATAGAATTCTGGACACTACAGTTGCATGCTTTACCAACGTGCAGGTCTCCCAAGACCACCGCTCCACAGGCAGCCCTGGGGTGCTGCTGTGAGCCCTGCTGGACACACACTTAAACAAACAGGGGTGCACTGCTGGGCTGTAGAAATGCTAAATACCCTCTTCTGGGATACCTGCCCACAGACACTGCAATCCAGTGGCTTCAGTGCCAGGGCCCTTCAGAGTGTGTCAGTACACCTTGCTAGCAAACACACTACAGGTGCCCCTGTGAACTGCTGCTGGGATCACGTGTATCCAAACCCGGAGGCAGCAGCAAAAGCTGTTTGCCCACCCCACAACTACAGAACTCTGGACACCACAGTCACGCCTTTCCAGAGCGCAGGCCTCTGGAGCCCCACCACCCCAACAGAAAGTTCCTGGGTGCCATTGTGAGTCCTCGCTGGGCACGCATGATTTCAACCAAGGGCACAAGACAGCAAAAATTGAGACACCCCCTCCACGGCTGCTGACTTCTAGATACCTCAGTTACACCTTTCCAGCTCACAGGCCTACATCAAGAGAACCCAAATAGCTCAAGTAGGGAGCTACACTAGACTACCAAGCCCAGGAGACCTGAGCGGTCACACCAGTAGCACCATACCCCCCTCAAAAAGAAACTGGGCAGCAAAGCAATTGGAGCTACAATTAAAATATTACAGCAAAACATGGGAAACGAAAAAAGCTATCCCTAAAGGAAAGAAAAAGAGAAATCACCAGAAATGGAGTTAAATGAAATTGAGGCTACTAACTTATCAGAGAAAGAATTCAGAGTAATGGTTATAAGGATGACAAATGCACACAACTCAATGAGAATTATAAGGAGCTGAATGAGAATGTCACCAACGTGAAAAGGAACCAGGAGGAAATGAAGAACGACATAGCTGCAATAAAGAACACAATGGAAGGCTTAAACAGCAGACTAGAAGAGGCTGAGGATCGCATCAGCGAATTAGAAGACAAGGTAGGAAAAAACACACAAACACAGGAGCAACTGGAAAAAAAAAACTTAAAAAGCAAGAGTAGACCCTAGGGAGCTTTCGGACAACGCAAAATGAAACAACATTTGCTTAACAAGGGTACCAGAAGAAGAGGAGGAGAAGCAAGGCATAGAAAACCTGTTTGAAGAAATGGTGACAGAAAACTTCCCT
>NW_006282530.1:331160-333089 GCF_000327345.1 Myotis davidii | reverse complement strand
TAAAACTAGATACAGAGAACACAATGAAAGAGAATTACAGGCGAATATCCCTCATGAACATAGATGCCAAAATCCTCAACAAAATCTTAGCAAATCGGATCCAGCAGTACATCAGAAAGATCATACACCATAACCAAGTAGGATTTATCCCAGGGATGCAAGGATGGTACAATATCTGCAAATCAATAAACGTGATAAATCACATAAACAAATTGAAAGGAAAAAACCACATGGTCATATCAATTGATGCAGAAAAAGCATTTGACAAAATTCAACACCCATTTTTGATAAAAACTCTCAGTAAGGCGGGAGTAGAAGGATCATACCTCAACATAATAAAAGCCATTTATGACAGGCCCACAGCCAGCATCATGCTCAATGGACAAAAACTAACCCCATCTCCCCTAAGAACAGGAACAAGACAGGGATGCCCACTCTCACCACTCCTGTTTGACATAGTACTGGAATTATTAGCCATTGCAATCAGACAAGAAGAAGAAATAAAAGGCATCAAAGTTGCAAAAGGAGAAGTAAAATTGTCATTATTCACAGATGACATGATACTGTACTTAGAAAATCCTTAAGACTCCATCAAAAAATTATTAGACCTAATAAATGAATTTGGCAATGTAGCAGGATACAAAATTAATGCCAACAAATCTATGGCATTTTTTACTCCAATAGTAGACTTACAGATAGAGAAATTAAAAAAAAATAATCCCATTTACCATTACACCAAAAAAATTAATATACATAGTCATAAACTTAACCAAGGAGGTAAAAGTCCTCTACCCAGAAAACTACAGGACTTTGAAAGAAGAGATAGAGGAAGACATAAACAGATGGAAGAACATACCGTGTTCATGGATTGGTAGAATCAACATCATCAAAATGTCCAAACTACCCAAGCAATCGATAGATTCAATGCACTCCCCTTAAAATACCAACAGCATATTTCACAGATCTAAAAAGAACCCTCTAAAAATTCCATCTGGAATAAAAAAAAAACAAACACAAAAACCGGAATAGCTGCTGCAATCCTGAGAAAGAAGAATAAGTAGGAGGGATCTCAATACCAGATATCAAGCTGTATTACAAAACCACTGTTCTCATAATTGCCTTGTACTGGCAAAAAACAGACATATAGACCAATGGAATAGAATAGAGAACCCAGAAATTGACCCAAACCACTATGCTCAATTAATATTTGACAAAGGAGGCAAGAACATACAATGGAGTCAAGACAGTTTCTTCAATAAATGGTGCTGGGAAATTTGGTCAGACACATGCAAAAAAAATGAAACTAGACCACCAACTTACACCACACACAAAAATAAACTCAAAATGGATAAAGGACTAAACATAAAACGGGAAACCATAAAAATACTAGAGGAATCCACAGGTAGCAAAATCTCAGATATATGCCGAAGGAATTTCTTCACTGACACAGCCTCTAGGGCAATGGAAACTAAAGGGAAAATAAACAAATGGGACTATATCAAAATAAAAAGCTTCTGCACAGCAAAGGAAACCATCAACAAAACAACAAGAAAACCCACTACATGGAAGAACATATTTGCCAATGATATCTCTGATAAAGGGGTAATCGCCAACATTTACAGGGAACTCATACAACTTAACAAAAGGAAGATAAATAACCCAATCAAAAAATGGGCAACAGAACTAAATAGACACTTTTTAAAAGAGGGCATACATAAGGCTGAGAGACTTATGAAAACATGCTCAAAATCACTAATCATCTGAGAGATACAAATCAAAATGACAATGAGGTAACACCTCACACCTGTCAGAATGGCTATCATCAACAAATCAACAAATGACAAATGCTGGCAAGGATGCAGAGAAAAAGGAACCCTCGTTCACTGCTGGTGGGAATGCAAACTGATGCAGCCACTGTGCAGAACAGTA
>NW_006282530.1:323864-330980 GCF_000327345.1 Myotis davidii | reverse complement strand
GTTAAATTAAAGATCAACCAAAGGACTTATATGCATGCATATAAGCATAAGCGATGGATGTGGACAACAGGGGGTGAGGGTGAGAGCAGGATTAGGGGGATGAGGGGACATTGGGGGGATAAGGACACATTTGTCATATCTTAATCAATAAAGGAAAAAAAATGAAAAACAATAAAATAAAGTACTCATAATTTTTTTTGGGAAAAAAAGACCATCGGAAAACACATATATAATTACATATTGTTTTTGTGATTAATCACTATTCTTTATTATGTTCAATTTGTAACAATGAACTCACACTATGCTTTTGCTATCCTGCATGTCCATGGGGCCATATATAAGGAAAGGGGATTCTTGACAGCAGGAGGAAAAGGAATCAAAAATCAGAATGAGATTTTAAAGTTACTAGAAGCAGTCTGGGAGCCTAAGGAAATAGCCATCATCCATTGCAAAGGTCACCAGAACGGGCAAGACTTACTATCAGAAGGAAACCAGCATGCTCACGCAGCAGCCAAGTTGGCTGCTAAAGAACAAGCAGCACTGGCATGGATCATGTTGACCCCCAAATTACCTGAACCTCCAAAATACACTCCTCAGGAAGAGAAACTGGCCCAGCAAGAAGGGGACAAGAGAACAAAAGGAAGGCTGGTGGATACTCCCAGATAATAGGGTTTATGTCCCAGAACAGTTAGCCCATAAGGTAGTCCTCCAGCAGCATGAACTCACTCATTTAGGAAAGGCTGCCATAGAAGCTTTGTTAGGCAGGTACTACCTAATTGCTGGTCTACCCTCCTTGTGTACCTCAGTCTCTCAGGGTTGCCTCCTCTGTGCTCAGAACAATGCTAAACAGGGTCCTGTAGGACTGATAGGAGTCCAATGCTGTGAGAAAGCTCCTTTTGAGGACTTAGAAGTAGATTTTACAGAAATAGGGCCTAGCAGATAGAATAAATACCTGCTAGTCTTTGTTTGCACCTTTTCAGGTTGGGTGGAGACATATCCCACTCGCACTGAAAAGGCGAGAGAAGTCACTAAGGCACTGCTGAAGGATATAATTCCACGGTATGGAATGCCTCTGACCATAGGGTCCGATAATGGCCCAGCCTTTGTAGCAGAAATAGTACAACAGGTATCCAAGGCTTTAGGAATTAAATGGAATCTACATACAGCTTACAGGCCTCAGAGTTCAGGGAAAGTGGAGCGCATGAACCGGATTCTAAAGCAGGCTATGGCTAAGCTATGCCAAGAGATAATCTTACCCTGACAGACATCTTTCCTCCTGTACTCCTGTGGGTACGCTGTGCCCCAAGGGCCAGGATAGGTTTCTCTCTCTTTGAAATTCTATACAGTAGAATTTGGCCAAAGGGAGATTTGGGGGAAAGAGGGAACTTAGAAATCCAGAAACAACTACAAGGACTTGGAAAAACTGTCTTTGAGGTCCACAGGTTGGTTATTTACCAACTATCCATCTCTCTAGGAACAGCTATATATCCTTATAAACCTGGAGACCAGGTTTGGGTAAAGGATTAGAAAAAGGAGCCCCTCAAGACTACTTGGAAGGGACCCTATGCAGTCATATTAACCACCCCCACAGTTCTTAAGGTTGCAGGACTAAACACCTGGATCAACCACTCCCGGATGAAGGCAGCCCACCAGCCTAGTGCCATCCAGTCTGAGTGGAAGGTGACCTCTGACCAGAAACACCCCCTGCGGATCACCCTTAAGAAGACAACAGAACTGGCCAAGCAACCTGCTCCAAGGATTTCAGATAACACCCTGCTGAATTCTCCCTAACACTAATCTTTCTTTCTTATCTCCTCCTAACGTAACATGCTCTAGTATTTCTGGATAATCACAGGTTTTATCTAATAATTCTTATTTTGTCTTTTTATGAGTGCCAGTGGAATCTGAGACTAGTACTAGGAGAACTCATCTGTTCTTTCTGGGACACAGCAGCACCATTAAATTACTGCTCCCCACACAGCAAGGAAACAAAGGCTCTGTCATAAATTGTTAGATTACACCTTGTCATGCCATCCTTTTCTCCTTGCTTAGAAACTCTCTACCCAAATATGCTAGACAGAGTAGTCCATGAGAAAACCCAATCAAGCCAGATTTCTGTTAGCTATACTTATCAGCCTGTGGCATGTTACGACTCTACTACCAAATGCATGTGGGGGGGCATTGTATTGGATGGAAAAAAAATAATAATAGGACCTGTCACAGCCAATGTGCAGCTAAATAATGTTGCTCCTATTTGTTTCAGCAGTACGCAGGGCCAACATCCAACAGGTCACCTCCCAGATGAACTATGCAACTCTACCTCCAAGGCTGAAAACACCACCTACCCCTGGTGCCTCCTGCAGGAACATCCTACATGTGTAGGAACACTGCTTACCTCTGCCTACCTGCAACCAGAAGAACTCCCTACAAATCCCTCTGAGAGGAAGAAGCAGGATGCTAACCCCTTGGTCATTGTTCCTTTCCAGCAGGAAGTAGCTAAGAGCAGTCGTCACCCCTGTTCACCATAACATCCCATGGTCATTGCTTCACAAGGCTAAAAGAAGCTTGTGGGACAAGGAGGGCGGGGAGGGGGAATGAGGAGGAAACTGGTCTTGCAAGGTGTGTCAGGCCATGAAAACTGTGAACAATGCACTGCCCTGGGGGGCGGGGGGAGGTCATTATCGCTGGCCCCAGGACAGATCATCAACACCTGGAGGCTTTCCTGTAAGCCCACGAAAGGGGGCGGAACCACATCTGCAAGACAAAGACCCTAGAATATTATAAAAAGCGAAGCCTCTGCGTGTTACTTCACTCTGATTTGGAAATTATTCCCCTGAGTCCACTAGTGTTAATAAATGGGGTCTCTCCCTTTCTCTAGGAAGTGTGCTTAGTATTTCCTTGCTCTTCTGTAACAGTTCTTTCTGCTCTAGCACAGATGGTACCCAATGATGTGATCCCAAGCAATGTGTGCACAGTGGTGTGATGGCCATGAAAAACTTTAAAATAAGTCACTTTGGTTGTCTTATAGTTTAGATTCTTTGTTCTATCCGTTTCAACAACTCTGGGAAGGCTTAATGATATCATTGAACTTCAACAACCAGAAAAGCTGAGCTCCCAAGGGGCAAAATATTCTCTGTTGCTAAAGACATGTCGAGACATCACTGTGCAAATGTGTGATGAGCTTACAGAACAAAACCTCCACCCTCTTACCAGAGGCTTCTCAGGACTATTTTCTTTGCTCTTTCCTGATTGCCCTCCCTTCCCCTGCTAAGACAGGCTGTCTCTATTTTAGTAACTATAAGCAACAGATTTTTTTATACTCTTATTCTAGAGTAAGAGTATATTCTTAAACTAGAGGGCCAGTGTATCAAATTTCTTGCATGAGGGTGGTGTCCCTCAACCTGTCAATCTGGCCTGCACCCTCTCCAATCTGAGACCCCTTGAAGGATGTCTGACTGATGGTTTAGGAATGATCCCGCAGTCAGCCATCCCACTCACAATCTGGGACTTCTGGCTCCTAACTGCTCCCCTGCCTGCCTGATCGCCCCTAACTACTCTGCCTGACTGCTTGATCACCCTGCCTCTGCCTGCCTGCCTGATTGCCTCTAACTGCCTCTTCCTGCCTTTCTGATCACTCCTAACCCCTCTGCATGCCTGCATGATCACATTAACTGCCTCTGCATGCCTGCCTAATTGCCCTAACTGCCTCTGCCTGCCTGCCTGATCACCCCTGACTGCCTCTACTTGCCTGCCTGATGCCCCTAACTGCTCCCCTGCCTGCCTGATCACCTCTAACTGCCTCGGCCTCAACCCCTGCCACTGTGTCTTAGCCTGGAAGGACATCTGGAATGACATCCGTAAGGTTGTTTGGCTGTCTGGTCTAATTAGCATATTACGATTTTATTAGTATAGTCAATTAAGGAATACACATGGGAGAGGATTCTGGGAGATGGTAGAGTAGAAAGCATCAGGAATCTGTCTTCCTACATAAATAACTATTGCACTGGCAGAATCTATCTAAGTAACCATTTTGGAACTGCAGAGTTGGTTGAAGCATTGCAACTTTCAGGAGAAAGACTTGGCTGATAAATTGAGGTTAATTTCAATCAATTTCAGCTCTTAGCACAATAGTAACCACCCATTCCTCCTCACTAGCCACACAGCACACTGCTATGAACAAGCATCTTGCACACAACTTGTGGAAGTCAGGGTATGCAAAAAGGACCTTGTCCTATAAATATTGAGAATCTGTGCTCTGATTACTGAACATTGCTACAGAGGTGTAGACAAAGAGGCCGGCAATTACTATTATTTCCCCCTCCTCCTATTGTTGCAAGTTCCTTCTCCTCTGGCTGCT
Source organism: Myotis davidii (assembly GCF_000327345.1). Taxonomy (NCBI): domain Eukaryota; kingdom Metazoa; phylum Chordata; class Mammalia; order Chiroptera; family Vespertilionidae; genus Myotis; species Myotis davidii. Next base: position 326,623 of record NW_006282530.1, on the reverse strand, counting down.
AAAGTTAGTTCCAGGGGGATTAATGGGTTGGTCATCTTTCCCTCCCTATTTATTTATTTATTTATTTATTTATTTATTTTTATTTTGTGTGTGTGTGTTTTTCCTTTTTTCTGCCAGGAACTACAGACTAGGACATTAAAAAATAACCGTATATATGAGGAAAATTAGAAAGTGACCATAAATGCCCAGGGAAAGATTGAGAAAAGACCTGAGAAGATTCTAAATTTACACTTCAGCACAGAGACAGACTATGACAATAAAAACCCTGAAACAATAACAGAAAAACAACAAACCCTAGAGAAGGTGGAGGGTCTGATTTTTAGACTTACCACATTGTTAGATTCAAATGTTTAGTGTTCAACAAAAAAAATCACAAGGCATACAAAGAAAAAGAAAAGTATGGCTCATTGAAAAGAAAAAAAACAGTCAACAGAAACTGACTCTGAAAGACTTTATGGCAGATCTACTAGGTGAAGGCCTTAAAACAACTGTCTTATAGGAGTTCAAAGAAATAAAGTGACAGTCAAGAAAATGATGTATGAATAAAATGAAAATATGAACAAACAGATAGAAAACCTTAAAAGGAGCCAGAAAGAAATTCTGGAGTTAAGTAGTGTAATAATCACTAGAGGGATTCAAAGGAAGATTTGAGCAGGCACAAGATAGAATCAGTAAACCTCAATATATGACAATAGAAATTATTGAGTCTGATGAAAAGAAAGATTGAAGAAATGTGACAAGCTCCTAGAAAAATAAAAGCTACCAAGACTAAATCACAAAGATATAGAAAAATATGAATATACCTGTAACTAGTAAGATTAAATCTGTAATTTAAAAAATATCTCCTATCAAAGAAAGCTCTGACCAAATCACTGCACCAGTGAGTTCTACCAAACATTTTAAAAATAATTAATACCAATTCTTCTCAAACTTTTGTAAAATATGAAGAGGAGGGAACACTTTCTAATTCATTTTGTAAGACCAGCATCACCCTGATTTCTAAGCCAGACAAAGACACTACAAAACAAAACAATCAGAGCCCAGAAGGAAGGGTACTCACGTAGGAAGAAAAATAAGCAAAGCAGCAAGAGAAGAACTGTCCCTGTGCTTGGGATGAGGCAAATGAACCAGCAGGGGCAGAAGTAGGGGAAGAAGCATTAGGCCTCACAAGCCTTGTCTGCCTGGCTAAAAAGGCCAGATGAGATCTTTAGGCAACAGAGATCATTGGGGATTTTAAAACTGGCTTAACACTTCAATGAGCATTAGTAATTACCTACTATATATCTTCCACTCTGTTAAGCATTTGGGGGACCCAATTAATAAAAAACCACCTTTGGCCTTGGAAAATGTACACGTTCACTGGGGATATAAAATATGCACACATAAACTCAGAGATCATCATATTTCTGACTAAAATGGGAGGGCAATTACTCACTTATAGAACATCAATGTTGTCAATAATCATAATAAAAGCTTATGTTATGCTTAGTCTGTGCTAAGGACTATTCCAGGACTTTTTCATATATTAATTCAATAATACAATACTTATACAAGGTGGATAACATTAGTGTCCCTTTTTCAGAGGTGAGAAAACAGAGACATGAAGAGTTTAACCCATCCACCTGAACCAGTGAGTAGATAAAAGGATTAAATCCATACAGTCTGGATCCAGGGGCTGTGACTAACTACTACCCTATCATGCCTCTCAAATAAAAGGTTAGACTTACTGAGTTCTGAAATATACCCAACTTTTTCAATTTTCATTAATTTATTTAATATGTAGTCAATATAAATTGTTATTCATTATTTAGTTTGAGGTTAGACCTATTATCACCATTGCTCAGCTTGTTCCACTGCAGGAGCAGATAAAATGATACTGCAATTACATGGTGACTTAAACCTAAGCTACACCACACACACACACACACACATACACACACACACACACCATTGTGACTTAAACCTAAGCTACTTCTTTTAGTGATATTTGGCACACCTGAACTTCTGTAATTAATTTTTTTAAACTAAAGTATTGTAGTGGGATTCACAGTGGAGTAGCACTTATAGCATATATAGAATATGTGGAAGAAGCATAGACCCAGAAGTCAGAGCCAGATTTATCATATGAGCCTGGGAAAGTCACCTTCCTCACCCTGCTCTGCATGGCAGGGGCTCACATTACCTGTTCCACCTCACCCTTCACAGATGATTGAATAAAATAATCTAATCTAATAAAAGAGAAACACGGTAACTGGCGTATGACCGCTACCCTTCCCATTGGCTAATCAGGGCAATATGCAAATTAACTGGCAGCCAAGATGGCGGCCAGCAGCCAGGCAGCTTGAAACTAACATGAGGCTTGCTTGCTTCAGTGACGGACAACTCCAAGGTTCTCTGCCTGCTGCTGTAGGACTCTGAGCCGGCAGTTTGAAACATAGCAACATATAGAAGCTAAAAAAAAACCCCAGAAACCAGCTTTCAGAGAGCTGGGATCTCAGAGCTGGAGTTGATACAGAGTTTCAATTAGAACCGAAACAAACCAGATACCTGCTTTCAGGAGCGGAGGCCTAAGAGCTGGAACCTCAGAGCTAAAGCTGGCCCAGAATAAAAAAAAAGAAAAAAAGGAGCGGTTGGGATCTTCAGTCACCTGCCAGCCTGAAAACAGCCCTCAGCCCCTCACCCAGACTGGCCAGGAACCCCAGTGGGGACACACACCCTGATCCAGGACACCCTTCAGAGCAAACCAGCCGGCCTCCACC
>NW_006282530.1:316113-323747 GCF_000327345.1 Myotis davidii | reverse complement strand
AACCCAACCAGGGCTGCACCTAGGGATTGGGCCTGCTTCTGCCACCCAGGAGCAGGCCTAAGCCAGCAGGTCGTTATCTCCCAAGGGGTCCCAGGCTGCGGGAGGGCACAGGCCAGGCTGAGGGACCCCCCCTCCCCCCCAAGTGCACAAATTTTTGTGCACCGGGCCTCTAGTATGTTATATAACAACTAAAATTATGTTTTTAACTGATCACTCTATAATCAGTAGAAAGAGACTGTTTTGATGTTGGGGCAGCATGTGATTTGGGTCTATAACATGTAATAACAAATTTAATCCCCTAGTTTTATGTTGAGCTATTAGAATTTTCTCAACAAAAGTTATCCCCTCTGCCTCCCAAGCCCACCTATATTTCTCTTGATGATGTCTGCATCTTGAGCTTCCTGTGCAGTCTGAAGAAGGTATTGCAGTCAGAGCCAACCATATTCTGATGATAAAAACCTCTGGACAATAAAAGTTGTCCTAAACACACACCAAGAATCTGGGCTTGGCACTTGTATCCTTGTATAAAGGATCTTCTGTGAAAAGAAAATCCCTTTTGCACAGAGTTGTTTGGAGGATGCAACAGATATTATGTGTGAAGCACAATGTGCTGAGTAAACATTAGCTACATGTAGACCATCAAATGTTAGACAAATGTAAAATAGTATTATTTTTATTTTTCTTGGTTGTATCTCACAATTATTTGAAGAAATGCAAAACTTCCAAGGTGCAAAAGTTCTGGAAAACCACAGTAGGGCTTATTTAGTCCACCGACTTGTTTTGAAAGCAGAAATACTGGAAATATTGCATAAAAACCCAGGCTATCTGGATTTCAAGGACTGTTTCTAAACCAGAATGGCTTGGGTCAGGTTAAATAAGATTCTGAATGTCTGAGTGCAGAGACAAAACCAAGCCTCAGCAAACTGAATAATGACTAACTGAAAACTTTCAAATTATGGGATGGTTTAGGAGCTATGATGCAGTTATCAAGCTAATTGTTAGACCGTGTCCAAAGGGCCAGTTTTTGTTTCAGTTGTTCTCTTTTGAAGTGAAATTCCTGCTTGCCTAGGATCTGGCAGCAATAGTAATTAGAACAGCAACTTAGTTTGGTCAGTTTCCTGTTAAAATATTTTTTAAAAGTTATTAATGACATTGGTAATGACTAGTTTGTACTTTCCTTATAATTCTTATCTATTCAAAAGTTATAATAATTAATGGATTAATAATGAATAATTATAATTTTAATAATTATATGTAATTATTCTATGAATCAATGAATAATTATGAGAATAATAATAATTACATGCAATTATAATTACCTCATAAGAATTTCATTGAGTCCCTTTTATGTACCAGACAATGTTGAACACTGAGACTAGAAGTCAACAAGATATATGCCCTGGACTTAAGGAGCTTGTACTTTATTAGGGAAGCAGACAAGTTGGCAGCCAATGGTGACCCAATGTAATGTGTGTGGTCTTGATGCCACTGAGTATTACTTCCACCATCATGGGGAGGCCTTTTTTTTAGCATCAGTGATGTGTCACAAACTGTTCAGTGCATGTTCTCTGTGCTGTTCCCAATCTTTGCACTGTAACTCTGTGTGTATTTTTATATATGGGGAAACTGAGGCTTAGAGAAGTAAGTGGTGACACTGGCATGTGGCTCCAATTGTGTCTGTTTCCAACCTTCCCACTTGCCATGCCTCAAGTGTGTTCTTGTGTACCTGCAGCTTCCTCTTCTTCTGGAAGCCATGAAAAAGCTGGCCAGCCCACTTGGAAGACCCATACAGCAAGACCCATTTGCACAAAGCGATGATTTTGGTAGACGGGGCACAGTGGGGAGAGTTTCCATTTATTCCTGGCAGGAGAAGTACCGGGTCCTCCAGATTTTACTGTGTATGTTAGGGGGCAGCTTGTGCATTAGTAGCCACCTCTATCCTGCTCAGAGAGCTCACGGGAGAGTCACATGTTACACAGTACCATGAATTTTTAATGAATTGGACTTGAAAAGTAGTTTCAGAAGGTGAGCAAAATACTAAGTTAATTGAATACTGCTGCTCAGCCTTCCTCTTCCAATGAAGTTTTCAAAAAAAAGTATGGCTGAAAATATCAGCTGTCAGATGATGAATATTTTTTTTAAAAAATATATTTTATTGAGTTTTTACAGAGAGGAAAGGAGAGAGATAGAGAGTTAGAAACATTGATGAGAGAGAAACATCGACCAGCTGCCTCCTGCACACTCCCCACCGGGGATGTGCCCGCAACCAAGGTACATGCCCTTGACCGGAATCGAACCTGGGACCTCTCAGTCCGCAGGCAGACGCTCTATCCACTGAGCCAAACCGGTTTTGGCCAGATGATGAATATTTTAAAGAAAATTCTATTATGCACCCAAGGTTCACTGAGCTCAGTAATGAGATTAATGAGGACAGTTACCTTTAGGGAAAGGAAGTGAGATCACTCTTGCCACTTACTGGGAGCTGGTTTGACAGGCATCTGCTCTGAGCACAGGGCTATGTCTGGAGAAATCACAGCTGCTTGTAGGAGAAACTCTACCTTCCAATGGTTGGGAGCGCTATCTGGCAGAGAGCTGGCTGCAAACTATTTTTATTCCCTTGGCTAATTGTTGAGGTAGAATCCATCACCTGATGAATTCTCAGTGGGTAAAGTAGGAAAAAAAAAAGAACATCTCTGGTCTAAACAGAAAGAAGTAAAAAGGCAAGAGAGGAAAAGTGGGTCTGACCCTGGGAAAGGCAAAGGCAAAAGCAAAGGAATATGTTTTCAAATTATTTCAGAGAAGTACCAGAGAGAAAAGAGGATAGCCTTGAAATTAAAGGTATATGAAAAGTGAACCAGTGGATCCATATTTTGTTGCTGCCTCTGATCCATATAGGCTTTTTACTTGAGTTTAGAATGGAGATTTGGGTACTAAATGGAGAAAAAGAACCTCACTATGCTGCTCCAGGGAAAGCAGCCCTGTCAGAGATCAGCACACTGCTGCACTGCCTGAAGTTGTTAAATAGCACATGATACAGTTTTGCAAAGGAGAAAAATAGAAAATGGTTCTTTTTACATGCACTGTGTTATGAAGACAGTTTTGGTAGTTGTGAAGGTATTGTCAAGCTACAATTGAAATACTTGATATTTTTTCCCATGCTGTGCCAGCAGGATTTGATGAACAATGTGGCTGTGGAGTGACTTAACCAATCCTATATAATAAAGCCTAATATGCTAAGTGTCCAGTTGTCTGGTCATCCATTCAACCAATCAAAGCATAATATGCTAATGATATGCTAAGGCTGCTCAACAGCTCACTATGATATACACTGACCACCACAGGGCAGATGTTCCCACTGGTAAGTTAGCTTGTTGCTGGGGTCCGGCTGATCAGGACTGAGCGAGACAGGCCGGACATGCCCTGGAGCCCTCTCGCACCCCTCCCCAGCTGGCCAACCTTCCACGTCCTTCCCTGGCCCCGATCATGCACTGTTGGGGTCCCTTGGTCTGGCCTGCGCCCTCTCGCAATCGGGGACCCTCAGGGCATGTCAGAGAGCCGGTTTTGGCCCGATCCTGCAGGCCAGGCTGAGGGACCCCACTGGTGCATGGATTCGTGCACTGGGCCTCTAATCCTAGATAAAAGGATGAAGTAGGCACCAACTGCTTCTCTCATCATCTTGCCTGTGCTCCTACTCCCTCCTCACCATGCCAGTTCTCCCCTCCCTTTTGCCTATCTACAGTGCATGGTTTATTGGTTGTCCCTAACCCACCCCCTCCTCACTGCAGTTTCACAATTCTACCCAGTGGTGATTTGCTTGTGAGGGTAGTACTAAAAGGAACTGAGAAGTCTGGCACCCATTGTGGATGAGTATAGAACATTCTTGATAATAATCAAGCATGGATATTGTACTACTAGATAACTTGTGTTTATTAGGCCTATTGTGGGTTATTTAAGCCCTACCAGAACCCATTTTCTTCATTTTACAAATAAGGTAAATGGGGCTCAGATAGTTTAAGTGGTTTGACCAAAATCACATAGCTTTAAATAGTGCAACTGGGGATTGAAACCAGGCCACAACTTATGCTCCCCTTTTTATATCTTTGGAAGGACAGTAAATACAGGTTATAGATTGGTTTTAGGACTAGGGGACTCTTGCCAATATCCTTGGAGGTTAGAGGTCCTTTCTGGATTGTTGCTTCCTGATCTTGGGTGATCATAACCTGGCTCCAGACAACTGTGTGAGGAATCTCAGGTGGCCAAACACACACATGGGACAGTAAAGGGGTAGTGCATGAGGAAGTTCTAGCCTAAAATCCACACTTACCCAGAAATAGGGTTTCAGTGATGATAGTCAGGAAGATTGGGCAGGTCCTGGCTTGTAAAAGCTGGGACAGACATGATGGATGATAAAAAAAAAAAAAAGCACACAATTGGTTCCAAACTCCAAGTATGGCAATTTAATAATAGAAACATAGAAGTCTAGTTTTCATCTAAAAGTACTTTATGCAGTTTTTTCAGCACCATAACAAATTTCTGGGTTTGTGACACAGTGAAATGACTCCTAATGGGAAGGTTGAGTGACTCAACTGTGGACAGTAAAGCAAACTTTTTGCCATCATGATCCCACCCTAACCAGTATATGCGGTGCAGTTTCTAGAAAGTGGAGCGTTCCAGGACACCTGGGTAGTAATTACCCATATTTATCTAGTAGCAACTTCATGTAGGCAGCTCACATGTCTCATTTACACTTGAGACATAAAACAATTCTAAAAAGTAATTATGTTTCTTCTACTTTCAGAGAGGGAATTGAAATTCTAAAATGCTGACTGATTTGCCAGACAGCACAGTGACTAAGCAATGGAACAGGGATTTGGAGTTGAAGCCCATTCCAAACCTGCCTTTGTGCTAGTGCTCTCATATCTTTACTCTTCCCAGTGATGCTGCTCTGCAGCATTCTTATCATTTAACCTAAGGTGACAGTGGTTCTACCATATCTAGCTCACAGGGCAACTCTCCACCGGTTAGATTTGTTTTCACCATAGTCAGTTCCCTTAGACCCTATGTCAGCTGTTCATAGGTGACTGCAGTTTCCATGCCTAAAGACAGCTTCTCCTTTGAGTCCATGCTCACTGTCTCTGTGCCAAGGGCTCTCATTGTTCTCTAATGCTCCTCTTTTGGGTCCGCATCTTAACTATTCCTAGAGGGCCCATCTAGTTCCACAAACCTGACAGAGGATTTTGCCTGGAACTTTGGTCACACTTTGCCCTTATATCCTCATGGATTGCAGAAAGAGAAATGTCTCTTGGAGTCTAAAGAAGGAAGAGAGAAGAGACAGCACCAGGTTGCTACCTCTAGTTAGCCTAAATTCCAATCATTCTCAAGACATAGGCCTGGCCAAGTATTATTTAGCTTGGAATATATTTAATTTGGGGGTGCTTTTAAGATAAAAACTGCAAGAGTATGACTAGTAAATTATATTCAGAGCCTGAGAAGAAGCCCATACAGGTGAGGGGCCTTGAAGCTGACATGCCATTGGCATTACAGCAAATGTGCCCCTCTGCATAGGTTTTAGTGTACTTTTGGTAAGGGCCACCTAGAATGGGGGCAGGGGTGAAGGATGATTACTCCTCACACACTTGCTATCAGGTTAGAATTGAACTGTTTCTATACAGACATACATCAGTCTAATGTTTATCCCAAATATAGAACAGTTCATAAACCTGTTGTACAACTCAGTGAAAACCCGTCTCTGGGACTTTCAGAGGTTCCAACCACAAAGGGTCTGTCAAAGCAAGCCTTGCACTGAGCCAGATCCCGTGTGTTCCTTAGGTGCAACTGTACAGGCACACCTGCTAGTCTCTTCCCACTTCATGCAAGAATGAAATGTTTCTAAACAGCTTTTAGTGAATCCACATATCCCGAATACCTTGAATTTCACCAATAAAGGAGAATTTCTAATATTTGTCATGCTATTTAAAAGTCACTAGTTTTACCAATGAAAACCCAACTCAGTATGCTCATTCATAAAATATTAGTTCTTAAAATATTTTAAAATGTGTTTATTGTTATGTAAATTATGATAAAATAGACATAATATAAAATTTACTATCTTAACTATTTTTAAGGCTATTAACTCAGTGGCATTAAGTACATTCACATTGCTGTGCAAATTTCATTATTATCTACCCTGGAACTCTTTTTATTCTGTAAAACTGAAACTTTGTCCCCATTAAACACTAACTACCCCTAGCCACTAGCAACCATCACTCTATTTTTTTTCTCTATGAGTTTGACTACTGAGGTTTCTTATATAAGTGGAATCATACAGTATTTATCTTTTTGTGACTGGTCTCTTTTACTCAGTATAATGTTCTCCAGGTTCATTTCATGTTGTAACTAGGGTCAGAATTTTCTTTTCTTTTTTTTTTTTTTTTAAGCTTACACAACATTCCATTGTATATATATGCCACATTGTGCTATTCATCCTTCAGTTGGACACTTGAGCTGCCTCTATCTCTGCTACAGTGAACATGAATGAGTAAATATTTCTTTAAGATCCTACTGACAAATCTTTTGGATATATACCAAGACATGGGATTGCTGAATCATATGGTGATTCTAGTTTTAATTTTGTGATTAATTGCTATACTGTTTTGAAAATGTCACTTTTTGATGGCAACAATAATAGCAGAATTCAGTGTGTAGCCCAAATTTCTAGAATAGTGCTTTCAAATTTGTTTGGTCTTGGCATTCTAGAGAGCACATAGGAGCTGAGCTTTCCTGGACTGAAAGCATAAACTCACTGCCTCTGACATCGCATCACAGTGCTATAATGCAGTGCTATGCTGTGATATCACAGCTGGTAACTCACAGTTATGTGGTGTTTGCATTCTCAAATCGGTTAGGGAGCCCTTTGATGCTACAGATCAAGTTTAATATTTCTTTTTTCCCCTTGCCTTATGATAGCTACTAATTTAAAAGAGGCAGAGAAGTAAGAAAGAACACTGATTCTGAAAATGAAGATCTTGATTTAATGTATGATTTTGATTTAATATGTAACCCCAGCCCTCAAATGACTGCACCTCTATTGACTGCACCTTGACTAAGGGTACAAGATATGGATTTCTATAAAGTTAAAGATAAACTTTTCATCTCAGTTATGTTTCAGATTCTGGTGACTAAGGTAGAATAACCCCCCAGCTCCTTTCCCATGAACCAGACAGAGGGGCACTGGAACAAACCTCAGAGCTGTCCTTGATATCTGAAAAAGTGATTTATAATAAATTTTGTTAATCCTCACTTGAGGATATTTTTTTCCATTGCTTTTAGAGAGAGTGAAAGGAAGGGGGAGAGAGGGAGAGAAAGAGAGAAAGAGAAACATCATTGTGAGAGAGATACATTTAATCAGTTGCCTCCCCAGGTTGGGGGATTGAACCTGCAACCCAGGCATGTGACCAGGAATAAAACCCGAGACTCTTCAGTGGGTGGGCTGATACTCTAACCACTTAGCAACACCAGTTAGGGTTCAATAAATGATTTAGTACCCTTACCTCACCTTTACCAATCAGCTCCTAACATGACCCTAAACCAGTGATGGCGAACCTATGACATGCGTGTCAGAGGTGACAAGCGAA
>NW_006282530.1:297344-315988 GCF_000327345.1 Myotis davidii | reverse complement strand
GCGCCTCTTCCTCCTCCCTCTCTCCTGTTGTGATAATGCCCACAGCACAGCCCCTCAAGGTCATGGTGAGGTTTGGTAACTCGGGGATTCCTTCACTGCCAACTTTTTGTACTGAAGCTGCAGACAAGCAGTTTGGCTTATTAGTTGGAGCTAGAGTACGTGCCTGGGAATGTAAAAATATACACGCCATTTGGCTCACATCTTTCTTTTAGAACAGTAAGCGGCACATAATGACTTCTGAGTAAATGTTAGCCATGATTCCTTATTCAATTGTTGTGGTGGTGAGTTGGTGTCAAGTATATTAATCTTTGCTTATCTGTTGTTTCTTCTTCCAATTCAACCTCTTTTCATTCTTCATTTATTTTTTCCCTGACATTGAATTGTTCGCCATCTCTTTTCCTACTACTTTTCTAAACAATCTGAACTCTGCCTGCACATTCCTTTTGTAAATTTTGTTAATCCTCACTTGAGGATATTTTTTTCCATTGCTTTTAGAGAGAGTGAAAGGAAGGGGGAGAGAGGGAGAGAAAGAGAGAAAGAGAAACATCATTGTGAGAGAGATACATTTAATCAGTTGCCTCCCCAGGTTGGGGGATTGAACCTGCAACCCAGGCATGTGACCAGGAATAAAACCCGAGACTCTTCAGTGGGTGGGCTGATACTCTAACCACTTAGCAACACCAGTTAGGGTTCAATAAATGATTTAGTACCCTTACCTCACCTTTACCAATCAGCTCCTAACATGACCCTAAACCAGTGATGGCGAACCTATGACATGCGTGTCAGAGGTGACAAGCGAACTCATTTTTTTGGTTGATTTTTCTTTGTTAAATGGCATTTAAATATATAAAATAAATATCAAAAATATAAATTTTTCTTTTACTATGGTTGCAAATATCAAAAAATTTCTATATGTGACAAGGCACCAGAGTTAAGTTAGGGTTTTTCAAAATGCTGACACTCCGAACTCAAAAGGTTCGCCATACTTGCCCTAAATCCTAATTGATTTCAATCACCACACTGTTGTCCATGTCCATGAGTGTTTTTCTCTTATTTTCTCAATATCTCCAACCCCTTCCACCTCCGCTCCCCCACCCCCAACAGCTGTCCACCTGCTATCTATGAGTCTGTCTCTATTTTGCTTATTAGTTCATTTTATTCATTAGATTCCATCTGTGAGTGAAATTATATGGCACTTGTCTTTGACTGGCTTAATTCACTTAGCATTGCTTTTAGAGAGAGTGAAAGGAAGGGGGAGACAGGGAGAGAAAGAGAGAAAGAGAAACATCAATGTGAGAGAGATACATCTCTCTCACATTGATGTTTCTTAGCATAAAAAAGTTCCATTTACACAATGAAATACTACTCAGCCATAAAAAAGAAGAAAATTTTAGCCCATCTGGTGCTGCTCAGTGGTTTGGTGTTGACCTATGAAGCAGGAAGTCATGGTTTGATTCTTGGACAGGGCACATGACTGGGTTGTGGGTTCAATCCCCAGTGTGTGGCATACAAGAGGCAACCAATCAATGACTCTCTCATCATTGATGTTTCTATTGCTCTCTACCTCTCCCTTCTTCTCTGAAACCAATAAAAATATTTTTTTTTAAAAAAAGAAGGAAATTTTATCTTTTGCAACAGCATGGATGGGCCAATTAATATTTCATTGTATATATGCACCACATCTTCTTTATCATTGGTGGGCACTTGGGTTGCCTTCATAAGATGAGTCTTCATAAATACTGCCTTCCAGGCACCTGGGACCCATCCTTCCAAGTAACACAAAATGGAAGAAAGTTTGAAGCAAAAGCCACCACCCTTTGTTCTTCCTTCTTTCTCAAGTCTGATCAGGTGGTTTGATTGGCGTAGGGAGGGGAGAAGAAGGGAAGGAAGCAGGAGGTAGGTAAAGTCATCTTTTCTCTCTAGATTTTCAGATGACTAAACTGCCACCTCAGCCTGACTCAGCCTCTTAATACTTAACTGCTTCATCTTACTCTCCAATTAATGGTTCTAATCAGTCACTTAAGCCTGTGTTGAATCTAATGACAAAAACCAGAGTGTTTGGCCCTGTTCCACAGGCTGAGGCTCACATTGAGGTCTTCTTTCAGGGACTTTAGCATTTCTTTGGAGAGAAAAATCTAAGACATCTCATTTTTGTTTTTAATTAATGCAATCACAGTGGCTTGCTTTTTAATCCAAAAATGTCAGATGCAGAAAATCAAAGAAGCCCTTGTATAAATAATAAGAAAAAATGTTCTCTCTATTAGTAATGAAAAGCATTTTTAAGGAGAGCACCAGAGTGCTCTGATAGGCTTGGCACTTACTTGAGGTGAAAGCTCCCAAACACTAATATAAATTATAGATTTGTCCAAGTCTTTTCATGATAGGATATTAAGACTCTCATTTTAGTGTCTCAAAAAAAAAAAAAAGAATCTCTTATCTAGGTCACAAAGTAAGCCCTTTAGATTCAATTACAATATGAAAAACTTTTAGCTTTTTATATTTTATTTTTTAAAATATATTTTTATTGATTTTAGAGAGGAAGGGAGAAGGAGAGAGAAATAGGAACGTCAATGATGAGAGAGATTCATTGATGGGCTGCCTCTAGCATGCCCCACTCTGGGAATTGAACCCGCAACCCAGGCATATGCCCTGACAGGGAGTTGAACTGTGATCTCCTGGTTCATACCACTCACCGGTCAGGCACTTTTAGCTTTTTTTAAAATTGGGTTTTCTTTTAGTTTAGTCATTGGCTTTAAATTCTATGAAAAAGATTATTCTAGGGATTTGTTTTTGTTCTTTCACAAGTTTCTCTAGAAAACTTGACCAGGGAGCAGTAAAGGATGATTCTGTTTCATTAGACCTGTCAGATCTGACTCCTCAGCCAGAGATTAATACAGTTGCTGTATATCCTCTAGCAGTTTACCATATTGAGTAGTAACAGTCAGTCATGGAGAACCATGAACTCATTCCCCTTTGGGGTTGGTTTGTTCCTTTAAGGTTTGTTATATTAAAACTACTGAAATGTCCTAGCTAGAGCACACCATCTTTAACTCCTGTTCTCACTGTGAAATGTATCTAGGACTTACCAAGAGAACCTAAGCTGATCCCTCACTTCAATGTGCAGCGCTACCTGAGTGGTAATTGCTATTTATATTCCTATTATTTTAGAAGAGATTTCTCTAAATACTCCCATTTCTCCAGACACTGGCCTTGACAAACTTGTGACTTCTTTGGGTTTTTTATTTGTAACTCCTCTCTTGCTTTAGAAGATTTAGGAATAGACTTGAAGCAAAGAGGGTAGAGTAGATGGCAGTCAAGACAGAACCCATTGAAATCCTTTCTTTGCTTGGAGTAGTGTGTTTTTTTATGTCCAATGATTTTGAGAGAGAGAGAGAGAGAGAGAGAGAGAGAAGAAGAAGAAGAAGAAGAAGAAGAAGAAGAAGAAGAAGAAGAGAAGAAGAAGAAGAAGAAGAAGAAGAAGAAAGAAACATGAATTGGTTGTTTCCCTTTGCACCCCAACCAGAGATCAAACTCACAACATTTGGTGTACAGGACGATGCTCCAACAAACTGAGCCACCCAACCAGGGTTGGAGTACTGTGTTTTGAGGTCATCATCCTGTGTGCTCATCAGAGTTATCGTAGGAGGTTGTCAGGAGGTTTATGTTTTTTGCTATCTCAATTGTTATAGCCTGAAAGTTTGTGTTCCCCAAATTCATATGTTGAACCCTACCCTCAATGTGATGGCATTAGGAGGTAGGGCCTTTGGAGAGTTAATTGGGAGTACATGAGGTCATGAGGATGGAGCTCATGAATGATATTAGTGGCCTTATAATAGTCACAAGGGAGCTTGCTTCCTCTCTCTGCTCTGCCATGTGAGGACAGAACAGGAAGTTGGCAGTCTGCAACCAAAAGAGACCCTCATCAGTACTTGACCCTGATGGCACCCTAATCTCAGACTTCCTGCTTTCTAGAACTGGGAGAAATAAATTTTGTTATTTTTAAGTCATCTAGTATATAGTATTTTGTTATGCCAATCTGAACTGACTAAGATACCAACTTTACAGAGGGAGAAGTTGTTGAAGGTGACATGGCCAGCAATTGGAAAACCAAGCTTTAAATGAGGAGAGAGTTCCCTCAATTTTGGTCTAGGTTCCTTTGAGGACATGACACTGCTTCTTGGAAACTGGTGTTAGAAGATCTGATGGTTACTGTGAAACCAAAAGATCCAAGTTTGAACACAGGTCTGGTTACTTACTATTCCTAAGACCTGAGTACTTTTTTAATTTTTAGTCTTTACCTGAGGATATGCTTTTATTGCTTTGAAAGAGAGAGGAAGGGAGAGGGAGAGAGAGAGAAACATTGATGTGAGAGTGAAACATTGATTAGTTGCCTCCTGCATAAGCTCCAACCTGAATTGAAATCACAACCTGGGTATGTGCCCTGACCGGGAATTGAACCCTCAACCTATTGGTGTAGGGGCCAATGCTCCAACCAACTGAGCCACACTGTCCAGGGCAAGACATGAGCATTTAAGCCAGGGGTCCTCAAACTTTTTAAACAGGGGGCCAGTTCACTGTCCCTCAGACTGTTGGAGGGCCAGACTATAGTTAAAAAAAAAACTATGAACAAATTCCTATGCACACTGCACATGTCTTATTTTGAAGTAAAAAACCAAAACTTCAAAAAAAGTCTCTCCTAATTTTTAAAAAAAGGCCCTACTAACTGCAAAATAAAAAAAAAATAGACCCCATAACTTAAAAAAAAAAATAAATCCTAACTTGTTCTTAACTGGGTCCTCAGGCAGCAGCAGGCTCTGCACAGGCAAGTGTGGCCCGTGGGCTGTAGTTTGAGGACCTCTGATTTAAGCATTCTGAGCCCCTGTTCCATTTTCTGTCATGTGGGAATATACTATTTGTCCTACATAGGATTGCTGGGAGGATCAAATAAAAAAATTCAATATGATCAGCTTGTAAAGATTCCTCCATCCTGCCAAAACACACACACACACACACACACAAAAACAAAGAAAACAAAAACACAAACAAAAAACAAAACAAAATAAAACAAAACAAAAACACCCAAAGAGCTATTAAAAGTTTTGAAGTTGGCTGAATTTTGTACCTGGTAACTTCCTTAATTAAGCACTCTCCATACCAGAGTGTGGTCTAGGATGGAGCAGGGAGAACCTGGTTGCAAGAATTCTGGAAAGCGCTTAGTCTTTATCATTATAGCAATAACAAAAGAGTAGAACCTTAATAAAGAGAATTAGAAAACTTTCCATGAGATCAGGTAGTCCCTTTATTTGTAAATGAGTGGATAGAATAATTATAGAAAAATCACAGCAACTTTCTTAGAATGTGAATTCACTGATTTACCAAAAAATATTGAATGATTATGCAATATGTACTAGCCACTATTTCAGGAGCAAGTTGCAAACAGGCCAGACAAGCTCCTTTCTTTTCTGGGTCTTACATTATGGTAAGGAAACAGATAATAAAGAAATAATGCAATATTTTAGAAGTAATTATTAGTGTTATGTGGAGAATAAAACAGGGTGATGCCAACTAGAATAACTGGGAGGCTTCTTTAGACTGGAAGGTGAGATAAGGTTTCTGTGAGGAGGTGATATGAGCACCTCATCCTGGGTAAGGAGCCAGGGGCAGCCAGAGAAGTCAGACAGGTATTGATTATCTGTGCCAGTGGAGAAAAATAGTAAAATGTGCATTCTAAGATTTTGCCTAATTCAAAAGTGGTAAATATTTGTCCTTGAATATATCCTTGAGGACAGACAAGAAGTTGCATCCAGAAGGCAGATGCATTCTCATACATGAGACAGCCATGCTTATATCTCAGAAGATGAGGTTTGGTTTCCAGTTTGTGGTCCTATCTGGGAAGGCAAAGGAGGAGTGTGGGATTTCTTCAAACATACACTCTTGTACACCAGGTACAATCAGATTCCCTACCAAGTGGACAATTGTGAAGTATGACTAGGCAAATTAGGCTTCCGAAGGGGCATATTATTCTCTGGGTTTAGAGGTTGAGGGGCAAAGACAGGCTAAGAAGGTAGCTTTGGTGGAATGAGAACCCAAGTTTGGCTGTAGCACTAGGTAAGCAAAGTGTGAAGTCAATGAGTAGATGGGTTTGGCTGAAGCAAGATATTTTCCAAGGGACTAGGGAGAAATGGCACTAGTGAATAGGGAGGGTGTATTGGTTTAATTTAGGGCATCCAAGGGTGAGGTGAGGCACTTGGATTTCATGGGACAGGGAGTAGAGATCCTTGGCAGTGATTAGAAGTAAATTTTCTGTAGAGGCAATTCCTACCCATATCCATCTCTCTGAAGGAGGGTACCCCTAGTGTTGTTCCCTCTTTTCACTTCATCACCCCTTCATTCCTCCTCCACTAGCCTTTCTAGACTGGGCTCATAGCCCCCCTGATTTCCCAGGTTTACAATGTGAAGGTTGCTATGACAACAATATAGCAGAAATATCCAATAGAATTAACTCCAGCCATACCAGAAAAAGCTAATGATAAGAGTATTCATAAATTAGTGGAAATTAGGGACACACCTCTGTTCAGGTTAGTCTTGGAAGGTTAACAGGAGTTTCCAACTGACAGAATACAAAGGATCAGAGACCAGGCTAGTACTTAGCATCTGGATATTGGTCAGAAAGTTGGTGCCCTTGTTGATTCCCTTTCAAAAGTAAAAGTTGGTCTGTGATGGTCCTCACTTAAAATCTTTTACAGCTTTTTCATTTCTATACTGCCTTTCACTTGTACACTCTCCCTTCTTCTCTTCATCAATCTGTCACCGTGCAATTTTTCCTGAAATTAAATTCAGTCTTACCCGAATTTCCAAAGCTCTCCCATCCTGCAGCTAGTAGAAAGGTTAATGGGGCCTTCTAACTCCATCTCCCTATATGATCTTTCAGTGGAGACGTGATGTAGCCTCAAACTTACAATTCAAAAAGCAAAATTAATAATTCTACCTACAGTTATTACCTTCCAAACAGTTTTCAAATCTTTCCTCTTTTCTTCTCTGTCTTTCCTTCATAAAAATGTGTGACTTGCTTTGAAAATTCTTATATCTCAGTGGCTCTTTTCAGAAATTCGGAAGACAGTTATTAAAGGAGCAAAAAATGGTACATCTAAATTTTGATTATTTTGTTATGCTTTCCATGTGACTGTAGTAAACCGTGGTTCTTTAGTAAAGGTGAAGATGCAATTTATGAAGGCTGTTGAGGCTTTTAAAATTGCTGTTGAGGGCCAAATGCATGCTATAAATCTTAGCTAAAATACTCACTAGTACATCTATGTAATTGTAATTGAAAAATTCATAATAAATAGATAAAAAATCTGCTTAATTAATGCTGATTTGAAAGAAAAGTAACCTCAAGTGAAATATATCCTATTTCAAAAGTACCTGAAGTTTTTATGTAAGCATTTTGGTCTTGGTTAATCTTCTGATAAGACAAAATTTTAAAATAGTCTTGTTTTATACTCCTCATATCTACTTTGTGAGCCCTGCTTCCCAAATGTCAATGCTGAGCCTTCTTTTCTGTGCCAAGTAATCTCATTCTACCTAAATCCTAAACTAAGTGGCTCTACTTATTTTAACAAATAATTGCATGCATATTTTGAGCCAGGTGATCTGATAAGCTAATGCACCCAAAAGTGGGAATTAATTAGTATATCTCTCTAAGAACTATTTGTATCTTAGAAATAGTATAACAACAATAATTACAAATGAAAAAAGGAAAGAAAATAAATAAAAAGATATATCCATTAGATTAGTCATTGGAGCATTGTTTGCAAAAGCAAAAGATTGTAAAAAAAAACCCTCAAATTTTAACCAATACAGGCAAAAATGATTGAAAACTGTAACACAACCACACAATAGAGTACTATACAGCTATAAAAAGTAATGAGGAGTATTTTTACATGCTGTTATGAATTAATCTCCAAGATACTTTATTAAGTGAAAAAAAGAAAATAAAAAACATACACAATAGCACACACAAAAGGAGCTATAAAAATACTAGTACATAGATACTTGTTGGAGTGTGTATGTATGTGTGTATATATACACATAAATATATGTTTATATATATGCATGAACACACATATATATATAATTATATAACAAATATACTTATTTATATATAATAAACTAAAACCTAGCAGCAATTCATGGAAAGGGGAAGGAAGGATCAAAATGGAGAATATATAAAAGTAGACTTCTCTGAATATACTTTGTTTTATAGCTGCAATTTAGAAACCATGTGTTTTAGCAAATTATAAAACAGTATTAAATTAAATAAACAATTCTTTTTTTTTTTTTTTGGCTTTAGGCCTGGACCTGGGCACCACCAGCTCCCCACCACCAATCGCTGGCTGGCTCTGCCCTAGTTCCCCGCCAAAGCTGCCATCAAGGATCGCTGGCTGGCTCCGCCCCAGTCCAAGCCTAAAGCCTCTGGCTGAGGTGTTAGGCCTGGGCCGGACCCTCCCCATGCTCCCCACCATCAAAGATCTCTGGCTGGCCCCTCCCTGACCCAGGCCTAACGCCTCTGGCTGAGGGTTTAGGCCTGGGTCAGGGCACCCCCAGCTCCCCGCCACCAATCGCTGGCTGGCTCTGCCCTGGTTCCCCGCTGCAACTGCCATCAAGGATCCCTGGCTGGCTAGGCTTGGGCCGAAGCACCTCCAGCTCCCTGCCGCTGCCGCCATCAAGCATAGCTGGCTGGCTCCGCCTAAAATTAAATAAACAATTCTTAAAGAGAAAAAAAGAAAACCAAAATGAACAAACTATGTATGAAATTAGTGGCATAACCACACAGAGAAAAATATTTTCAAATGAATTTTAATACAGTAATTTGTATATACATCTTTAGGGAATACAACCTAAAAACAAGATAGCAACAACAAATTGTTAACAAATTTTGAATTGTTTTTATTAATCACATTGTTAAGAATAATATTGGTGTTTGTTAGTTTAAAACTCTTAAAGACATATTATCAGAATAAGAAGTTGCATAACTTTGTTACTTTCATTAAGAACTAATTTCAATGTAAGAGAAAAGGTGTTCAAATATAAAACATAGAGATTAAGTAAAACCCCCAGAATCTTATATTTTCATTGACAACTTTGCTGTAAACTTGAAGTATTTTCTCTTTGAAAAAAAGATGTATACTCTGGGTCAGTCCTAGACCTAGAAATAACTATCAATTCATGATTAATTAGTACTTCTACTGGGCAGATTAATATTCTTATCATATATAAGCAATAGCATTTCTTAGAGAAGTGGCTGATTCCAGATCTGGGGCAGGGAATATACAAGATGAGCAAGTAAATAACTTACCAAAAGTTATATCAAAAGGAACTTCGAGAAGAGGCTAGCATGGGTAAAATACAGCACAACCTCAGTATTGACAAGAATGATAGCAGCAGAGGGTTGGAGTATATCAAACATGTATAAATCAATGAGGTCATAGTAATATAACTAAAATATTCTTTTAGTGGTGCTGGTAAAAAAAAAACCTTATGATTATGAAAACTAGTAAATTAAGGAGAAGAATCAAGAACACATGGTTCCTCAGAGGAATGTACATCCTGTATCTCTGGGTCATCAGATACTTGATGAGGGCCAGTTTCTCTCTACAGAAGTATTCTTAGATGAAAGAGAAATGATGGAATTAGAACATGATTTTGCAACCCCAAATGAAGTAATGGATCCAGATAATAATCACTGATGGCAGTTAACATTAAAACATGAGAAACAACCTAATATGTTGCTATGTCTTTTGATGGAAATATATATTCCACCATCTATGAAGTATATTTGCCAAAAAAATGGAACCTGAACTTGATTAAATATTTAGACTTCATTACCAGAAATACATGGGACAGAACATAATTAAATGACACCACATAATCAGCAAAATCCAAAACTTGAGAAATTTTACAGGTCATGAGATCAGGCTTTTTCAATAAATACATTGCAAAGAAAAATAAAGAGGGGAAAAGGGAAACAATTAGATTTAAAAAATGACTCAGGAGACACATCAATCATTTGTAATGTCTGGTTCTTTTTTATATTCTAATTTTTAAAAACTGTAAAAAATCATTTGAGACAATTCAGGGAATTTGAACACTAATTGGATTTTTGGTGGTATTAAGGAATTTGTGTTCAATTTACTTTTGATGTGTTAACAGTGTGGTTTTTAAAAAATCCCTTTAGAGCTTGTACAGAAGTATTTACATATAAAATCATATTGTTAGATCTAGGATATGCCCCATACTAATCTAGTAGAGTGTGAATGGGTGGGGAGGGGACCAATAGGTAAAGGTGAATGAGTTTGGTCATGAACTAGTAAATGTGGAAGTTGGGTGATGCGTATGTAGGGGGTTATTATACTATTCTTTTGCTTTTGCATATGTTTGAAATGTCTCATAGTAACACAGAGCAGGAAATAATTTAACTCAGAGAATAGATTGTGGTAATTTCTGGCCCAGAAGGAAGATTGCTTTTCTGGATCTCTCAAATGATACACAAGTGACCAAATGGTCTGCCTTTGCTGGTATCCCTGTTTAGAAAAGTTGTCCTTGACAATCTATTTCATTCTACAGTTCAGCATTGTTCTCCTGATTCTTTAAAAATTGGTGTTTGTGATCACCTGCACAACTCTGGGCAAACCCCACAGGTACTGCACTGTTAATCAAGAGTGCTAAAGTCTTGCGGTCATTGATCCTTCTGGACTCTGTTCAGTGCTATTGATTCCTGCCTGCTGCTCTGTGGTCTTCCTAAATGCCCTTTGGCCTGTGTTTCCTGTCTTTCAAGGAGCTCTCAATTTCCCAGTTGCAGGGAATGAATGCAGCACAATGCCTAATAAAATGTACTTAACAACAATAGGTTCAAGGTTGGCTCTTGCTGCAGAAGAGTTGTCTTATCTGCTTTCAGCATCACTTTACCTGTGGTACTTATCCAGACTTGTTAAAGATTTTCAGAGCAATTGGTTTTTAAGGTGTCCCCGCTAACCCTGCCTCTAATTTCATAGGTGACCTTTCTCCAGGCTGGATTATTTATGTGTTTCTTGCAGTCTCACTAGGGAAGTGCTTTTGCCTCCAAATAAAGACTACTGTCTCCTATTATGATCTCAAAATACCTTGAAGCTTCAGTTTCATTAACTTGCTTATAGTACTTATCTGAGGAGGGTGTTTTGAAGAGTAAAAGAGGTATTATGTGTAGTCTTTACACATAGTGACTTCTCATTACATAGTAGTTATTCATATATTATTTAAAAGTTTAATCACAGTATATAGTAATACTTATTTTTTTAAATAGATTTTTTTATTGATTTCATAGAGGAAAGGTGATAATCATTGATTGGATGCCTCCTGCATGCCCCACACTGGGGATCGAAACTGCAACCTGGACATGTGCCCTGACTGGAATTGAACAGTGACCTCCTGGTTCATAGGTCAACATTTAACCATTGAGCAACACTGGCCTGGCAGTAATATTTATTTTTAATTCAAAAACAATTTTCTCTAAAAACTGGTACATTGAGGGTCATTACTCATTCTTTCAATTCTCAAATATATGCACCAAGTTGGACCCTGATGAGAATGACTTACTACTCTCCCAACACATAGTCCACATCCTCCCTCCATTCATGGATGGTGTCAGAGGCCAACAAAAAGTCTGTGGGAGACATGCACATCTCTTCTGGTTTCCAGAGCTAGAGCTAGAGAGAGTTCCTCCAGACTGACTATAGGAAGTTCTTCAAATCAAGAGGGTGTCTCAGTTTCTAATTGGCTCTGCTAAACTGCAGGTGTAGCTGCTAACTCCAGGGTAACCACACCTAGGATATACCTCCTTCAAGGCCTTCAGCTGCTCGATTATTCTGTCCTTCATGGCCATGGCAAGGAGGACTGCACTGTTTCAAGCTTCTTGAGACACAAATGTCACCAGGTTTTTGCAAAAACTTGGGAGACTCGTCCTGCCTGAGAAGAACTCTAGAAATGAGAATGGGCTTGCTGATGTCACTGGCCACATTGCTGGGTTCCAGGGAGACCAGGCTACCCATCTTCTGGTTCAACATCACCAGGATATGACTGCTGAAGGCTGAGCAGAACATCTGGGTGGGGACCCCAGACATCACCTCTGTGTTGATATCACCAAGAGTTTGCCTTCCATGGCTGAGTCTCTTCAATGGCACCTGGAACTTTCTGAATTCATTGATTAGACATATACTAGTACACTGACAGGCCAGCAAGAAAGGGTGATGTCAAACTACATTTATCTCTAGAGGCAGGTGAGGGGCCTCACTCCCTGCTGAAAGCAGTGCCTCAAACATGCTCACAGGGTTGCTGAAACACTGGGAGGCCCATCCCCATCAGACAGCCTTTAGTGATGCCACTACCTCTGGCATGGAAGCAAGCTCTGCTGGTGAGCAAACCTGGACCAGAGCAGGAGCTTGCACCCTAATGCTGCTCTGGTCTGCCCACTGAGGTTTATTTTCTGCATTTGGGGAAACGACCAATCCCACAGAGAAGCAGCACCACCTCCAGGTCAGACAGAGACCCTGAAGGCTGTGAGGCATTGGGTGGCTAAGACAGACTGCAAGGATATCCACCCACCACCATCCCACTCGCACTCACTCCTTGTAGTCATAATTATTATAGTGAAGGCATCTAGAGCTTATAGCAGTTCATACATGCATCTATTATAACAGTTAATACTTTGTTTCCGTAGCTGACCAGCAGACCCTGAGCAATGGATGAATGATTACTCTGACACAGGATTGCTGTGCAACAGAGAGCTAAGGGGCTGCCTGGCGAAAGGAGCCAGGCAGCCCTGTTCACGTGCCTCTTCAGGCTTTTATTGTAAAAGCAGTTTGAGATAAAGTTTATCTTGTAGATACAATCAGTAGGGTAAGTAATCTTGGGAGGACAAATGTGTCTTCAGTGTCCTTTAAGCAAGGACATTTAAAGATTAAGCATAAAGATTCTGGTAAACACCCAAGGGTCCTCACATGCACACACTTGTTTGGAAAGATCTAGGAACAATTAGGGGCAGCCACCTTGGCCAACTCCCCTAAGTCAAAATTCCGAGAAACAGGGGCAGGCTGCCTTCAGCCTACTTCCCTTTTTGTAATTTCCCAACCAAGTTTCCCATGCTTCCCTATACTTTATCCATGCTTCCCTATACTTTATACTGTAAGGTATTACATATGTGTCCTTATCTCCCAATTGTCCCCCCATACCCCTGCTAGTGCCCTCACACCCTTAATGTCTGTGTCCATTGATTAGGCTTATATGCATGCATACAAGTCCTTTGGTTGATCTCTCCCCTTTCCCCCCACCCTCCCCTATCTTCCCTCTGAGGTTTGATGGTCTGATCAATGCTTCTCTGTCTCTGGATATATTTTTGTTCATCAGTTTATGTTGTTCATGATATTCCACAAATGAGTGATATTTATATTTCTCCAGCTCCATCCATGCTGTTGCAAATGGTAAGAGTTCCTTCTTCTTTACAGCAACATATTCCATTGTGTAGATGTACCACAGTTTTATAATCCACTCATCTGCTGATGGGCACTTAGACTGTTTCCAAATCTTAGCTATTGTAAATTGTGCTGCTATTAACATAGGGGTGCATATATCCTTTCTGATTGATGTTTCTGTTTTCTTGAGATATATTCCTAGAAGTGGGATTACTAGCTCAAATGGGAACTCCATTTTTAGTCTTTTTGAGGAAACTCCATACTGTTCTCCACAGTGGCTACACCAGTCTACATTCTACCAGCAGTGCACAAGGATTCCTTTTTCTTCGCATTCTCGCCAGCACTTGTCACAAGTTGATTTGTTGATGATAGCCATTCTGACAGTTGTGAGATGGTACCACATTGTTGTTTTCATTTGCATCTTTCAGATGATTAGTAACTTTGAGCATCCTATCTAATAATAGACAAACATGGTAATTGATCGTACCTTCGCTACACCTCCCATTGGCTAATCAGCATGATATGCAAATTAACTGCCAAAAAATGGCGTCTAATTTGCATACTGCAGGCAGGGTGGATCAGTGCCATCCCGCCTGCCCCACCGCCATCCAGGCCTGCTATCTGTGACCTGGGGTGGCAGGCGTCCTGTGTGCAACCCAACCTGGGGAGGTCAGGCAGGGCAGCAGCAATCGGCCGGCCTGCCCACGCATCCCGTGTGCCACCTGACCCAGGGTGGCGGGGTGGGGCAGTGTGGCTCCTCTGTCACCCCAGCTTCCTCATCACAACTCCCTTGGGGGCCTAAGCCTTTCGTTGGACATCCTCTGAGTGCTCCCTTGCTGCTAGAAGGATGTCTGACTGGAAGCTGAGGCCTGATCCCTCGGGGAGTGGGCCTAAATTGACAGGTGGACATCCCTCAAGGGGTCCTGGACTGAAAATGGGCGCAGGCCGGGCTGAGGGATGGCCCCCCCGCCCCCGAGTGCACAAAATTTTGTGCACCAGGCCTCTAGTGTTTTCATATGTCTCTTGGCCTTCCGTATGTCCTCTTTCAGAAAGTAGCTATTTAAGTCCATTGCTCATTTTTTAATTGGGTTGTTTATCTTCCTTTTGTTAAGTTGTATGAGTTTTCTGTAAATGTTGGAGATTAAACCCTTATTGGTGATAACATTGGCAAGTATGTTCTCCCATACAGTTGGCTTTCTTGTTGTTTTGGTTATAGTTTCTTTTGCTGTGCAGAAGCTTTTCTTTTGGATGTAGTCACATTTGTTTATTTTTGCCTTTACTTCCCTTGCTTTTGGGGTCAAGTTCATATAATATTCTCTACGTATGTAATTATATATGTGTTTTCCGATGGTCTTAGGTGACCCCTGTGAAAGGGTTGTTCGACCCCCAAAGGGGTCGCTACCCACAGGTTGAGAACCGCTGCTCTAAGATTTTTATGTTGTCTTGCCTTATGTTTAAGTCCTTTACCCATTTTGAGTTTATTTTTGCTTATGGTGTAAGTTGGCTGTCTAGTTTCATTTTTTTGCATGTATCTGTCCAATTTTCCCAATACCATTTTTTGAAGAGACTGTCTTGAATTCATTGTATGCTCTTGTCTCCTTTGTCAAATATTTATTGAGCATAGTGATTTGGGTCGATTTCTGGGCTCTCTATCCTATTCCATTGGTCTATATGTCTTTTCTTGTGCCAGTATCAGGCAGTTTTGAGAACTGTGGCTTTGTAGCATAGCTTGATATGTGGTATTGAGATCCCTTCTACTTTGTTTTCTTTCCCAGGATTTCTGCAGCTATTTATTTTTTTGTTTTTGTTTTTATTCCAGATGAATTTTTGGAGAGTTTCTTCTACATCTGTGAAATATGCCATTCGTATTTTACTGGGGAGTGCAATGAATCTATAGATTGCTTTAGGTAGTATGGACATTTTAACGATGTTTATTCTACCAATCCAGGAACATGGTATGTCCTTCCACCTGTTTATGTCTTCTTCTATCTCTTTTTTCAGTGTCTTGTAGTTTTCTGAGTACCGGTCTTTTACAAACTTAGTTAAGTGTATTCCTAGGTATCTTAAATTTTTTGGTGTGATGGTAAATGGGATTGTTTTTTTAAAATCTCTCTTTCTATAAGTTCACTATTGGTGTATAAAAATGTCATAGATTTCTGGGTGTGAATTTTGTGTCCTGCTATATCATGGAATTCATTTATTAAGTCTAATAATTTTTTGATGGAGCTTTTAGGGTTGTCTATGTACAGCATCATGTCATCTGAGAATAATGACAGTTTTACTTCTTCTTTTCTAATTTGGATGCCTTTTATTTATTCTTCTTGTCCAATTGCTATGGCTAGCATTTCCAGTACTATGTCAAACAGGCATGGTGAAAGTGGGCATCCCTGTCTTGTTCCTGTTCTTAGGGGAAATAGGTTTAGTTTTTGCCCATTGAGTATGATAAGAATGGTGAAAGTGTATATCTCTGTCTTGTTCCTGCTCTTAGGGGAAATAGGTTTAGTTTTTGCCCATTTAGTTTGATTGCTTGGCTGTATTGTCATATATGGCTTTAATTATGTTGAGGTATGATCCCTCTATTCCCACTTTGCTGAGTATTTTTATCAAGAAAGCATTTTGGATTTTGTCAAATGCTTTTTTTTTGCATCAATTGATATGACTATGTGATTTTTTATCTTTCAATTTTTTTATGTGAAAATTTTTTTTTTTATGCAGAGAGCAGAGTGGGAAAGTTGCTGTTGCAAATGGTAAGGATTCCTCCTTTTTTACAGCAGCATAGTCCATTGTGTAGATATACCACAGTATTCTAATACACTCATTTGCTGATGTGCACTTAGGCTGTTTCCAATCTTAGCTATTGTAAATTGTGCTGCTATGAACATAGGGGTGCATATATCCTTTCTAACTGGTGTTTCTAGTTTTTTGGGGGCTATATTCCTAGAAGTGGGATCACTGGGTCAAATGGGAGTTTCATTTTTAGTTTTTTGAGGAAACTCCCTACTGTTTTCCTCAGTGGCTGCACCAGTCTGCATTCCTACCAGCTGTGCATGAGGGTTCCTTTTTCTTGGCATTCTTGCCAGCACTTGTCATATGATGATTTGTTGATGATAGCCATTCTGACAGGTGTGAGATGCTACCACATTGTTGTTTTCATTTGCATCTCTCAGATGATTAGTGACTTTGAGCATGTTTTCATATGTCTCTTGACCTTCCTTATGTTCTCTTTCAAAAAGTATCTATTTAGGTCCATTGCCCATTTTTTGATTGAGTTGTTTATCTTTTTTTTTAAGTTGTATGAGTTCCCTGCAAATGTTGGAGATTAAACCCTTATTGCTGATAACAATGGCAAATATATTCTACCATGCAGTGGAGTTTCTTGTTTTTTTGATGGTTTCTTTTGCTGTGCATAAGCTTTTTATTTTGATGTAGTTCCATGTGTTTATTTTCTCCTTAGTTTCCACTGCCCTAGGAGATTTATTGGTAAAGATATTGCTACAACATATCTCTGATATTTTGCTGCCTATGGATTCTTCTAGGATTTTTATCATTTCCCACCTTATGTTTATGTCCGTTATCCATTTTGAGTTTATTTTTGTGTATTGTGTAAATTGGTGGTCTAGTTTCATTTTTTTGCATGTATCTGTCCAATTTTTCCCACCACCATTTTTTGAAGAGACTGTCTTGAATTCATTGTATGCTCTTGTCTCCTTTGTCAAATATTAATTGAGCATAGAGGTTTGGGTCAATTTCTGGGTTCTCTATTCTATTCTATTGAGTCCATATGTACAGACTGATAGGCTTTTGTCTTGAGTTTCCCTCATGCAATTGTCCACAGGTGTGGCAAGAGTTTTTTTCAATAGTGTGGGGCAATTGCTTCTGCCAGAGGCTAATTGTTATTCTCAGTGTCTTAATGGGCCTGTGCAACACCATACCATGGGCATGATGTTTTCCAATAGGGTGGATCAACCGTCTTCCCCCCAGACAATTTCACCGGTATAGAAAATGTCTGCATTAGAAAGATGACTTCTGCAGTGGGAGGAAATAACTCAGCACAGGAAACCTAGGTTTCTGTCTCTGAACTCTAACTCAAAAGCCCCTGATCCTGGCTTCTGCTCACGCAACTCCAGTCCACTCTGCTCTCCCTCTGCTCAAGCATAAGATGGCTGGCTCCACAGGACATTTTGTGTATTGGTCCTTTAAGCGGATGCCTGCATTTCCAAGTGTCTCTCCCTGGTAGACAGCAATACTGCTGCTTTTCACAGCCAGATGTTATATGGGTATTCTCAGTTCTAATGCTCTCTGCTTGGGGGCCAAGCATAGGGATTAGACCCTGGAGTTCTCAGTGGGAATGCCCCCACAGCTGATATATCTCTCTGGAACTTCAGCTGTTGTCTGTGGGCGGCTGGACAGCCCTTTTTGCTCCTTTGCCGCTGCTATCAGTTTCTATGCAGCCTCCACTTTCAGTTCTAGGGCATCATGTTTCTTTCCAGTGAGTTTTTTTTTTCCAGGACATTTTTCTGTATTTTATTTTTAATTCTAGTTTGGTCTTGGGAGCATGTCTGTGCAGCATCAACTTACTCCATTGCCATTTTTTCCAGTTATCTTGATCTTTTGTATTGTACTTCTGGTCCCTATGTCATTTATTTCTAATCGGATCTTTGTTATGTTCTTTCTTATACTTATCCTGGGCTTTTCTGGTTGCTCTTTTTTTAATTCTATAAGTTGTAGGGTTAGGTAACTTGTTTTCTTAGGTATGCCTATAGTGCTATGAACTTCCCTTTCAGGATTGCTTTCACTATGTCCCATAGATTATTGATTGTTGTGTTTTCATTGTCATTTGTTTCCAGGATGTTTTTTACGTCTTCTTTGATCTCTCTGGTAACCCAATCATTGTTTAATAGCATGCTATTTAGACTCCATGAATTTGATTGTTTTTGAGCATTTCAATTATAGCTGATTTCTAATTTCATGCCATTGTGGTCTGAGAAAATGCTTGATATGATTTCAATCTTCTTGAATTTGTAGAGATTTAGCTTGTGTTCTAACATGTGGTCTATCTTTTAAAATATCCCATGTCCACATGAGGAATGGATATTCCATAGCTTTGGGGTGAAATGTTCTAAAGATGTCAATTAGTTCCAT
>NW_006282530.1:295330-296454 GCF_000327345.1 Myotis davidii | reverse complement strand
AGTTTGTTTCGGTTCTATAATCAAAACAATGTATAACTCCAGCTCTGACTCCAGCTCTGAGATCCCAGCTCGCTGAAAGCTGGTTTCTGGGTTTGTTTTTTTCTAGCTTCTATATTTGTTAAAATGTTTCAAACTGCAGGCTAAGAGGCCTGCAAGGCAGGCGGGGAACGTTGGTTTCCTCCATCACTGAAGCAAGCAAGCCTCATGTTAGTTTCAAGCTGCCTGGCTGCCGGCGGCCATCTTGGCTGGCAGTTAATTTGCATATTGCCCCTGATTAGCCAATGGGAAGGGTAGCGGTTGTACGCCAATTACCATGTTTCTCTTTTATTAGATTAGATAGCTATTTTGCCTCCATGTGTTTTAATGTTTTTTTATTGTTTTAATTGTTGTTAATTTCTAATTTTATGTCATTGTGATATGAGAAGATGTTTGATATGATTTCAAACTTCCTGAATTTGTAAAGACTTAACCTGTGTCCTAACATGTGGCCTATCTTTGAAAATGTCCTATGTGCACTTGAGAAGAATGTATATTCTGTAGCGTTGAGGTGAAATGTTCTGAAGATTTCAATTAGTTCCCTCTGATCTGGTGAGTTCTTTAGGATTTCTGTTTTCTTGTTAATTTTTTGTGAAGAAGTTTTATCCAATGATGTCAATGGGGTTTTAAAGTTCTCTACTATGATTGTACTGCTGTCCAACTTTTCAGTGATATATTCCAGAAATATTTTTTTTATGTATTAGGGTGCTCCTGTATTGGGTACATATATGTTTACCAGAGTTATATCCTCTTATTGTATTTCTTTAGTATTATGAAGTGGCCTTCCTTATCTCTTGTTATAGCCTTCACTTTGAGGTCTATTTTTTCAGATATAAGTATTGCAACCCCAGGTTTTTTTGTTTTTGTTTTTGTTTTTTATTTGCATTTGCCTGAAGAAATTTTTTCCATCCCTTCACTTACAGTCTGTGTGAGTCCTTTGTTCTGAGGTGGATTTCTTGTGGACTGCGTATATATATGGGTCATGCTTTCTTATCCACTCAGCTACCCTATGTCTTTTGATTGGAACATTTAATCCATTTACATTTAAGGTTATTATTCATAGGTACTTGTTTGTCACCATTTTTAGT
>NW_006282530.1:262634-293693 GCF_000327345.1 Myotis davidii | reverse complement strand
GATGCTGTGGGGCCTTGGGCCTTCTTTTGGATGTTCTGGGTCTGTCTGACCCAGCTGCAGTTTGTTAGGTAATTATCAGATTTCAAATTGCCAGGCTTTTCATATGCAAAAACCTCTGCACACAGCTTGGGTGGGGCGGGACTCAGGGAATCAACAGGGTGGAGCAAACAGCTATGGCTGATCCTCAGTCCTACCCTAAGAGGCCCAGTGAGTTCAGGGACATTGGGAGCTTGAGACTCCCTCCCAATTGAAAAAGACACCAGCATCCTCCGTTGCCAGCCCTTTCTGCGTGCGCCTCTGTACCTCTGCACTTTACTTCCGCACCTCTTCTGAGTCTCAGAGTGCTTTTCTCTTTCCGTGTAATTGTAGAATTTCCACTCAGCCAGCCTTCCTGTGGTTCTGGATGATGTCCGTTTTGTCTTTTAGTTGTATTTTTGAAGTGGTTGTGCAAGGCAGCAATTTCAAGTGTTTACCTATGCCACCATCTTGGTTTCTCTTGCCATTTTTATTCTTTATGCCTGTCTTCATTCCTCCCTTTCTCTTTCTTCTGGCATTGTCCCTTTCACATTTTGCATTGCTGACTTGGTGGTAATAAACTCCCTTAGCCTTTTGTTTTTGTGACGGTCCTGATTTCATCTTCAATTTTGAATAATAGCCTTGCCGGAGAGAATATTATTGAGCTCAGTCCCTTGCTTTGTATACATTATTCCAATCCCTTCTGGCCTTATGTGTTTCTGTTGAGAAATCAGTTGATAGTTTAATGCAGTGGTTCTCAACCTGTGGGTTGCGACCCCTTTGGCGGTCGAACAACCCTTTCACAGGGGTTGCCTAAGACCATCCTGCATATCAGATATTTACACTACGATTCATAACAGTGGCAACATTACAGTTATGAAGTAGCAACAAAAATAATTTTATGGTTGGGTCACAGCATGAGGAATTGTATTTAAAGGGCCAGAAGGTTGTGAACCACTGATCTAATTGGAGATTTCTGTATCTCTCTTGTAGTCTTTAAGATTATTTCTTTGTTTTTAACGTTCACCAATTGAATTATGATGTGTCTTGGTATTGGTCTTTTGGGGTTCACCTTGACAGGGATTCTCTGTGCTTCTTGGACTTGTGTTATCTTTTTCTTCCCTAAGTCAGGCAAGTTTTCTGTCATTATTTCTTCAAACAGGTTTTCTATTCCTTGCTCAGCTTTCTCTCCTTTTGGGCACCCCTATTATGTGGATGTTGTTTCATTTTATGCGTCCCAAACCCCCTTTAAAATCTCCTCCTACTTTTTCATTTTTTTTTTCCAGTTGCTGCTCTGCTTGGGTATTTTTTTGTATCTTATCTTCTAACTCATTGATTTGGTCCTCAGCTTCTTCCAGTTTATTGTTGAAACCTTCTATTGTGTGCTTTATTGCAACTATGTCAGTCTTTATTTCCTCTTGATTCTTATTCATGTTAGTGAAATTCTCATTCAGCTCCTTATAATTCTAATTGAGTTGTGTGTTTTTGTCATCCAGACTTTTGAGCATCTTTATATTCATTACTCTGAATTTTTTCTCTGACAAATTACTTGCTGCCCTTTCATTTAGCTCCTTTTCTGGCAATTCCTCCTTTTCTTTCCTTTGGGGTTTGTTTCTTTGTCTCCCCATATTTGCTGTCCCATTGTATTTTTGAAAATGCCATGCAGATTTTTGTAAGGTGGTCCTATGTATTGAGTGTTTTGTGCAACCCAGTGTTGCAGTCTCTTAGATCTCCTGAGCTGGGTGTTCTAGGAAAGACCCTTACTTGAGTTGTTTGTGTTCTCCTGTTGTAGTTAGGTCTTAAATGTTATTGTCCCTTTCACAGATGGAATATCCTCACAGGTTGTCTGACTATGTGACTCACCCCCAACCTTGTTGTGCATGCTGTTGTGGATGTGCTCTGAGTCTGGCTCCCATGGCAAGGGTCCCCTCAGGTCTCACTGGAGTAGGACTCACTGTGTGTTCCTGTGGCCCATGGTTCTTTGGCTCACTGTGGGGTCTGAGAGCCCAAGGCTGGGGTGGCAGGATCCTGACATCTGCTGCTGAAGTGGTGCAACTCTGGCTGGGGTGGCATGCACTCTGCAGCTCACTGTGCATTCTGAGGTGGTGTCCAACACCAGTCTGGGTGTTGATGAGGCTGGTCTTCTAGCCATGGCTGCTCTCCCCTTACAATGGCATGATTTCTGTGCTAGAACCTTGCAGCTTGGGGAGTACCCTGGGGGTAGCAGGGGCTCCCCATTCAGGAGATTCCTGAGAGATATAACTGTTACACACACACACCACACATCCACACATGCCCCTCTCACTCCCTTACTTACTCATACTCTCTCCCTCAATCCCATCCTACCGGCCACAATGTTTCCTTTGGCTGACTGACTCTGTACTGTAATTATTTTCTTGAATAGTTTCCTAGCCTACAGTAAGTGGCAGACACTCTCTCTTATTTTTTTCTTCCTAGTATTTAACACATGCCTTGCACCTAATAGGTACTCAATATTTGTTAATTTAATTAATGCTTGTGATTCTTATCAACAAATAAAACTGCCTTTTTATTTTTTATGTTTTTTTTTTTTGGCCTCACCCCAGGATATTTTTCCATTGATTTTTAGAGACAGTGGAAGAGAGAGGGAAAGACACAGAGAAATATTGATGTGAGAGAAACGCATCTATTGGTTGCCTCCTGCATGCATCCCAAACAGGGCCTGGGCAAGGGAGGAGCCTGCAACCAAAGTATGTGCTCTTGACTGGAATCAAACTTGGGACCCTTCAGTCCACAGGCCAACACTCTATCCATTGAGCCAAACCAGCTAGGGCAAAACTGACTTTTTAAGAATCATAAAACACAGCATGTGTGTGCATGTACCTCCATATCTACAATAACGATATTGATAGTCTCCAGACACTGGATCCATCATTACTTCTGACTTTCAGAAGTGGCTATTGAAGTCAACTTCAAGGGACTCCCATGGGCCCTTGCTCCACTTCTTACTCTGGAGAGAGCAGAGAGTAGAGTAAGACCTTTGCAGTGTTCAGAGGAAAATGAGCTTGCTGTTTTTCACACATATAAAGGCTACTTAACAATGGTAAGAAAGACACTGAATTCCTGTTTTTTTTTCTGGTAGTGTGTGGGCTTCCAAACATTTGTATCAGCCTAAGATAATCCTGAATTTCCTCAGATGCTTCTTACTTTTGTGTTTTGTTCTTCTGGGGTGTCATAAATGGAGTACATTATGTGTGTGTGGTGCCTATGATGGCGTAGTACAGGTCAGTGGAAATCTTCCATCAGACTCAGATAATAGAGATGAGTGTGCAAAGGCACCTTACTTGATCAGATTTTCTCTACAGAAGTATATCTCTTTGTTAAAATAATAGAGGCATTAATAATATAATATCAATCCTTAACTAGCTACAGCTGCAAGTTATTCACTTAGTGTGAAAACAATATTTGAGGCAAGATTTAAATATATAAGTCTATAATTTTTTTGAGGCTTACTCAAGGGATTTATTTCCTAGACCATTCTTTTCTTCTTTGGTTAGAAGCCCCTTGCTGACTTTATTAGTGTAGATAGCTAGATATTAATAAAAGAAGGAAGTGAAAGAAATCAGATATTATTAAGCACAGTGAAATAGAGAGCCTACTTCACCAGAAAGTTAGTGTAGCATTATTGACGATTAAATGAGATTCTTTCCAGGGCATCCTCTGCCCTCAGGACACAAACCTTCTATATTGGCATACTGGGGGAGGTATATAAACAAAGAAAATCTTCTGCTGGGTGTGTGCCAAGTAGAAGCCAAGATGGCAACTATAGAGACCTGCTTGTCTACCCAGAAAAAGAATTGGATTGGACAAGGGACACAGTACCCCAGAATATCTAGAAAATAGATTGGTTAGGGTGTGGACCCATCAGAAGCCTGAGAAAACTTGGAAATTGATTGGCGAGTTTGAAGAAGTGCCTAGTTTGTCCTAAGCCAGAAATAAATATAATCAGCCTAACAAAGAAGCGGCTCTTTTTCTTTCCCTCTGTAACACATGCTTGCCCCGTTCATTCACACATTTTATAGTAACCATGTGGCCCTAGCAGCCACTTGGACTAAGTATGGGCCTGGGCACAGCACCAGCCTGCGTGCAACCAGGAACAGACTAAGCTAGCCATATGGGGACAGGCTAAACTGGAATGAACCAATGGCAAAGATCTTTTGGACCTTGGCTTTTGTAGTGGGCTTGATAAAGACAAGATTGGACTTCTTACATGGCAGGATGGATGGAAGTGGGATACTGGGAATCCAGGGGCAGTCCTTTAATTTTGCTTCTACAAAGAACCTTACCACAAAACCTTAACCTCTCATCCATGAATTCCCCAGAATGCTTCCCTTTCGACTCCATAAAAGAACATGAATCCACCAGCAAGAACTTGACAAGTCACACTTCACTGAGCAGATCTTGACTGCATTTTGAAGTTCTTTGAGTTGTGTCTGGGTTTGAGTCAAATAGTTCTGTCTACTTACTATAAAAATGACAACAACAACAATAACAAAACACACACAAAAATCACCTCTATCACCTTTTCTTTCAGGTTCATGAGAAAAGTATAAAAACGTATTGCCTCAGTCTATGCTTTCTTCCAGGGGTATAACACCTTCAAGTAATTATTTTTCTGGAAAAAAAAATTAATGTCTTACTGCATCCCCCCCCCCCACTGTGCATCTTTATTTGTAAATGCATGCATGCACACACACACACACACACACACACACACACACCAACCACTACATAAAAATAACACAGAACTTCAGTCTTTTGGGGTATTTTATAAACTTAGAGGGTTTAGATTACTGTTTCAGTGAAGAAACCATTTCGGAAGATTCCAGGACCATTTCCTACTGATACAAGTCAACAACTTGTTGGATGGAGACAGATTTTTCTAAAATTCAGAAAGGCATCTTCAGTAGGTTTCAAGTTCTTCTCTTCTACAATCTGTTAGGCCGTTAGGGAAATACAATCCTTAATGACCATTTGTAAGCTTCCTGCCACAGGAGAACAAAAGACCAGGGAAAACTCGCTGGACACCAGGAGTCAGACCATGCAAGGAACTGAAATTGTCCTGAAGGCACCTAATCACACAACTGCATTCCATACCCATTCCAAGCCCACCAGTTCAGCCCCCAAACCCACTGAAGACAAGTTTCTCACCAGTGACTGCATATAAGGATGAAACTCCAGCTCCTGGGGGCTGCCATCATGGACCCAATATCACCTTGGCTTGGTGCTTTGTAGCCCTTCCCTTTGGATATCGCATCCTCCAACCCCTTCCCTTAAATAAATTCAATTTTCTTTAATCACCATCTGAGATGGCTTTTAGCCTACTTGTGTGCACCATCCACCATGTTCACCTTTCAGAGTCCTTATTAGTTAAAATCACTTACATGTTTAAGTCAAATCCTGCTCTGTGTAAAATGTACAATTTTAAAAGCAAATGAAAAAGGAAAGTTCCTGTATTCCTGTCTCCCAAAATAGAGAAATATTCGGTATATCTGGTCAACTCCACCATTATAGAGTTGATTCTAGTATTTTCCCAGGAGGAATGGTTGAAGATGAGCATAAATCATGACTTAAATAAAGCCCTTATTGACAAGTCCAATTGACTACTTCAAAGCATTGGAGGAGAAAGTCTAGGGGCAACAGCTAGATTAAGTATATTTAACTAAAGTCAGAATTCTGCATAAGTATTTGTGTCAATACTTATTTTGTCCTTTAGCACAACAGAAAATAAATAGCGTATATTGTGCCTGTTAGCCCACCTTGAATGAAATTCCCTTAGTGTAAGGAATACCAGAAATTGGGCTGCCTTGCTCCTGAAAAATTGTGAAGTGAAGTTTATTCTTGCTACCATCTTACCTTACCTCTCTTTATGTCCTGATTTCCTGTCCTCACTCCATAGGCTCAATCCTGTGTCCAATTCCCAAGAACCTTCTTGCTGTCAGTTAATAATAGCTTTTAATGCTGTTATTCTTCTCAGAGTTTTGCATTTTAATAGGGCCCCCAGGGATTAAAATGCTTCCAGAACCAAAAGAGTGAATC
This sequence comes from Myotis davidii, assembly GCF_000327345.1. Lineage (NCBI taxonomy): Eukaryota > Metazoa > Chordata > Mammalia > Chiroptera > Vespertilionidae > Myotis > Myotis davidii. The sequence continues at coordinate 287,600 of NW_006282530.1, read as the reverse complement.
TCTAATGGTGGAATTTAGGTATTTGTGACAGGCATGTGGGAGCTTTTCATTAAAACCTCTCAGAAGACAAACACCTTGACAGCCTTCATCTACACTGATTTGATATGGTAGGCCCTGTAGAGGAATATAGGAGTATGAATTAATCAGCTATGAAATAGTGAATTTTATTGAGAAGAAAACCTTAAACTTTGCTAATAATAGCCTTATATTTTAATCAGTTTTTCAATCAATGAGTATGTGTGACATTATATATTAGGAAGATTCTTTCAAGTGATGGTACAGTAAGGGATGGGAGACTGGTGGGACAGAAATGCTTAACCATCTGTGCTCCAAGTCTTAGCCCCTTACTGAAAGAAGCACTCACATGACATAGAATAGAATCCAAGTATGGGCATGAAACTATAATAAACTTCACTCTGAACTGTTGTTCCCATATATATTTTGTAGATGGACAGAAAAAGAAGAGAGGCCAGGATACCCTACTCACCATGGTCTAGCACAAGAGGGTGTGAGACTCCAGCTCTTTATCTGAAACTGTCTATAACCCTTTCCCTTCTCTCTCAGCTAAGTAAACAGTGCAGCGTCATCCATTATTCAGCTATCAGAGACTGTCAGGATTTTCTGACTATGGAACTTGTGAGTTCTTATATTTCTTAAAAAATGTGGAAAAGTAGATTTGCAAAATTGCTGGAAAGGAAAATGAAGAAAGATATCAACTCCTATAATATAATTAATCCTTGTGATTTTCCTCTAGAGACCTGAATTGATTTTTTCTTTATTAATGAAAATTTAGATTTAATTTTTAATTTTTAATATATTTTTATTGATTTCAGAGAGGAAGGGAGAAGGAGAGAGAAAGAGAAACATCAATGATGAGAGAGAATCATTGATCAGCTGCCTCTTGCACACACTCCACTGGGGATCAAGCCCACAATCTGGGCATGTGCCCTTGACTGGAATCGAACCCTTTAGTCTGCAGTCTGATGCTCTATCCACTGAGCCAAACCAGCTAGGGCTAGAAATTTAGTTTAATTTTTGGTTGACATTATTCATACTTACCTATCTGTGGCAAGTGCTATGGAGGGGAGAAACTATTGTAAACAGGTTTGTGGCACAGAGGAAGGAAGAGCTTTAAAATTGTGTCCAGTGAGAAAAAGCACAAAGCAGCTGTGCAGGGTTCTACCTTAGAACTATAAACACACTACCCTTCCTACCAATCAAGCATTACAAATCTACTTTATAACTCTTAGAAGGCTATCTGAAATTTTTTCCGTGTTGAATGTTGCAGTTTGAAATCTTCCTTTGGAGAAATTTTCCAGGTCAAAAGTTGCAGGTATAAGAGTATTGAAAGCAATGTAAAATCTTATGCATGTAAATATATTTTTGCTTTCATCTTTGTAGTCAGGGATAGTGACCTCTGCACTTGGAAGTAAAGAATAACCTCTATAGAAGGAGATTGAAATGCACGAGGAACAGGGAGATGATTTTAAGTGTCTACCAAACGCTTAAAGTGCACCGCAGTCTCCACTTCTGGATGATGTTTCTAAGAAATCACAAAGCCTGATTGTTTTGTGTTTCCACTTTGCCATGGAATGGTGCAAGAGCTCTGGACATAGAGACAGAAGACCTGGTGTAAGTTCAGCAATCCCATTTGCTGTGCCTTCTAAAGTGAACATCTTCCAGCAGGGGACTCACTGCACTCTCACATTTTGCAAAAGCTTTTTTAAAAATATAAATTGAAAAACACTATTGTAGGTGTTAGGTTGACGGAAAAGTTATTCTGGTAAATTTAACACAATCTGCATCAGTAAAACTAGAATGTATTATTAAATGCAACTGTGAGTGCTCAGAATAGAAATTGGTGAGCCTGTGTTGTACACAAAGAAAAGGAAGCAACTTATTTCCTTTTTTGTTTGATAAACTGATTGCTGTTAAACTAGCGCATTACTGTAAACCTAATGTAATCATAATTTTAAAATTCATTGGAAAATTCTCTCATGGTAGAATGTAGGTGCTCAGGTAGAAATGATGATAGTAATGATAGTTGGCACTCAGAAAAAAATTTGGTGCATGTAGGAAGAAATGTTGAAAAAAGTAATCTAGTTAGAAAGATCCAGTTTGTGAACAACCATACATCAAAGACATCAACATTATCTTAAAAAGAAGAGTCTCAGGGGACTGTTACAGAGTTACATATATAAAAATATATGGTTCAATATATTTGTCAATGGCTCCATGAAGACAAAAAAGACATCTGTGCAAATCCAGGTGGACTAAACAAGTAAGATTGATTAAATGATCAAGATTTAACATAGATTCCACTGAAAACAAATATCTGAGCACTCATAATTCAGATATGGGTATTAAACATATTGGAGATTCTTACAATTTAACTGAGAGGCAAAAATATAAACTACAATAAGATGTAGTAAATCAGATAATATAGGATTTAAGCCTGAATTTGAATAATAATAATAGTATCCATTCCACTGTTCTTTGTAAGGATTTAATAGTACAGTGCATGTCAAATACTCAGCTTAGTAGCACCCAATACACTTGAGCCATTATTATTCCTATCATCATAGTTATTTATTATTTAAGAACTAGTAGCCCTGTGCATGAATCTGTGCACCAGTAAGTCGCTGCCACCCTCCTGTAACTCTCTGCCCACTGCCCCGCCCTTCTGTAACTCCCCTCACCCCCCCCTCATAGCATGTTGCCCTGCCCTCTCCTGTAGTTCACCGCCTCCCTCTTGCTTGTTGCCCTGCCCCATCCTGTAGCTTTCTGCTGCCTGCTTATAGCCAGTAGGTCACTGCTGCCCTCCTATAGCTTCCCCGCCTCCTTCCCCCCTTCATAGCTTGCTGTTCTGCCCCCTCCTGTAGCTCTCCACAGTCTGCTTGTACCTTGCTGGCCCACCCTCCTGTTGATCTATGATCTGGTTGTGATGGGCTTGGTCATTATGCCTCAGGGCATAATGGCTAATTAACATATTCCTCTCTTATTATATAGGATAATATGATATGGGTAAAATGGTTCAAAACTTGGAGTTATACAGTAAATAAATCACGGGATATAAAGTACAGCATGGTGACTATCTATATATATAAAAGTCCAAGTGACTGTTATGACAGGTTGACCAAATGACTGGTTGACTGGTCTCTATGATGTACACTGACCACCAGGGGGCAAATGCTCAACACAGGAGCTGCCCCCTGGTGGTCAGTGCACTCCCACAGCCAACCTCCCATAGCCAGCCAACCTCCTGCGGTCCCTCCCCTGGCCGGCCCCAATTGGCCTCTATTGCCAGCCAGGCTGAGGGACCAGAAAGGCTCTGATAATATAAGCCTTACTATGGACTCCCCGAATTCATGCACTGGGCCTCTAGTAGTTAATAATACTTGATTGCTATTTGAAAGTTGCTAAGAGAGTAGATGCTAAATGTTCTCATCACAAGAAAAAAATTTGTAACCATGTATGGCAATAGATGTTAACTAGACATGATCATTTTGCAATATATACAAACTAGAGGCCCAGTGCATGAAATTCATACATGGGTAGGGTCCCTAGGCCTAGCCAGTAATCAGGGCCAATCTGTGGGGCAACCAGTAGGGCAATCAGGGGGTCCCGCTGGCATCCGCCTTAGCTGGCCTGGAGCCTGTGGGCTGGAGGCAGCTCCTGCATTGAGTATCAGCCCCTGATGGTCGTCAGTGCATGTCATAGTGACTGGTCTTTCCACCTGTTGTTTCATTGTTTGGTCAATTTGCTTATTAGGCTTTTATTATATAGGACTAGAGGCCCAGTGCACAAAAATTTGTGCACTCAGGGGAGGGGTACCTCAGCCTGGCCTGTGCCCTCTCACAGTCTGGGACCCCTCGGGGGATGACCACCTGCTGGCTTAGGCCTGCTCCCGGGAGATTGGGCCTAAGCTGGCAATCAGACATCCCTCTGGCAGCCCGGCGGGTGGGAAAGGAGGGTGGGGTGCCACTGGGGTGCCTGAACAGCCTGGGTGAGGGGCTGATAACTGTTTTCAGGCTGGCCACACCACCTTTAGGGTGGGGGGTCCCCACTGGTGTGCCTGGCCAGTCTGGGTAAAAGGCTGAGGGCCATTTTCAGGCTGGCCAGCAACAGAAGCTCCCAGCCTCTCCTTTTTTTCTTTTTTTTTATTCTGGGACTTATTTACCTTCCATAATTGAAACTTTGTTGCTGTCCGGCTCGCTCCAGCTCTGAGGCCGTGGCTGGCTGAAAGCAGGTATCTGGGGTTTGTTTACCTTCTATAATTGAAACTTTATTGCTTTCAGAGCTCAGAGCCAGGCTGTGGCAGGCGGGGAACCTTGGCTTCCTCCATCACTGGAGGAAGCAAGCATCCTGCTCGCTTCAGCTGTGCCTGCCGGCCGCCATCTTGGTTGGCAGTTAATTTGCATATCTTACTGATTAGCCAATGGGAAGCGTAGTGGAGGCATGGTTAATTACCATTTTTGTCTTTTATTAGATAGGATATTGAATCATTATGTTGTATAGCTGAAAATAATATGATGTTAAATGCCAACTATACCCCAATAAACAGAATACATAATTATATTTATTATATACAACTATTATACAATTAGCTTTAATTATATAATAGGTCATTCATGTTTTAGGTGAGATTTCTTGAATGACTGGGAGGTTGGAACGAGGTCTGACTCCTGGGTTCTATTATTTTATAGTTAATAGCATGCCTTTGTCTATGAAGAAAATTGTTTGCAAATTATTTCTCTTTGCCCCAGCCAATTTGGCTTACTGGATAGAGTGTCAGCTTATGGACTGAAGGGTTCGATTCCAGTCAAGGGCACGTGCCCAGGTTGTGGGCTCAAACCCCAGTAGGGGGTGTGCAGGAGACAGCCAATCAATGATTTCCTCTCTTCATTGATGTTTCTGACTCTCTCTTCCTCTCCCTTCCTCTGTGAAATGAATAAAAATATTTCTTTTAAAATTGTTCCTCTTTATGCTCTACTCCTTAACTGCTCAGAGAAAAGCTAATTTAAAAATACTAAAATTCAGCCCTGACCAGTTTGGCTCAGTTGATAGAGCATTGGCCTGCAGACTGAAGGGTCCCAGGTTCAATTCCAGTCAAGGGCATGTACCTTGGTTGCACGCACATCCCCAGTAGCGGGTGTGCAGGAAGTAGCTGATCGGTGTTTCTCTCTCATTGATGTGTCTAACTCTCTATCCCTCTCCCTTCCTCTCTGTAAAAAATCAATAAAATATATTTTAAAAAATACTAAAATTCAGCAATGAGAATAAATAGCATTTTTATTTTACCTAGTTGTAGTGGCTGGGGATCTGATTGGGAGGATTGGAAGCAAGTCATTGACAAAGAACTCCTATTATAGTGCCAGTTAAATGGAAGCCATGTGGCCAGATGCCTTATATAAAAGCAATTGGCTGACCTTGAGTTCTCTTGAGAAACTAGGGATAATAAGATTTTTATGGTGAAGTCTTTCTATAAAGTAATTTTTCCACTAGAGATGTATTGATCCCTTACTTTCCCATCCATTGGGACTTTACTGTATGTAAGAAACCTCTTTTGGAACCAGTTTACTTACTAGTTATTTTAATATGCTCCTAATAAATATTAATGTGTTTTGATGGGTAGTAAGATTCTGCTTTCTCTTCCTTAAAATGAAGAGGTTGTACTAGAATGATCTATAAGTTTCCTTCTGACTGAAAAATTCTTTGATTCCATGGTGATGTTCTTTGTGCTACTCTAAAAACTTTATTCCATGACTGAATCAGGCCACATGAGCAATACTGCTACTTAGTCATGGAGTACAAGGAGTCTCCCCCATTAGCCAAGGTGTCATAGGGGGAGGTATTCCACCCAGTGTGCCAAAAGCTAGAAAGATAATAGGATAGAGAAAAAAGCCCTCTCCTCTCTATCCCTATTAGAATCTCGGGCTTAAACAGGAAGGTGAGATGATCTTTGAGACTGAAGTTCACTATTCTCTCAGGTTGCACAGCACCTGAATAAAACCTTTCTTTTACACCAGCACCTGCCTCACCAATTTGGCTTTTGTTGTGGTAGACAGCTTAATCTGTGTTTTCGGTTACACTTTTTAACGACACTGCCAGGACAATGTGGAACTCAGTAAGTCCTAGAGGGCCAGTCTGGGGTCCCAGCTGCCTGTGGCCGGCCAACCCTGGAATGGGACTGTAGGTATTTTCCAGTAGCTGCATAAAGTTTTTCTCTGAGAATTTCTCTGCACGCCTTTGCAAAAGCTCCAGATGCCCAAAATGCTTGGCTGGTGAAATGAAACATGTTTCTGGGAAGTAGATGGACTCCAAGACTGGGCAAGTCAAATCAGTATGCACACAGGGTGGGGGGGGTGTCCTCTACCCCTGCCATTTGGGCTTCATGCCCTTTGGGCCAAGTTAGGACCACTTATGGTATCATTTGGCAGAAGATAAGATGTTAAGACTTGCTTGTGAGCATTCATTTAAAATAATGGAATTTGGATTCTAAGTTTTGTTTACATGTACCTACTTTGTCTAGAGTCTTTCTATGGTTATGGTTTTTCATTTGTACTTTTGTGCCATCAGAGTTTATTCTGTTTCAATACCTCACTGAGCCAAATTTTAGTAGATTGGTCTATGTACAACTATGAACCAATGACTATGAAGGAATTGGTTTTATACTGTAGCACTGCTTGACATGTATAATTTAGACTATGGGAAAAATAACTCCTAAATTGTTCCCTAAGTTACTACATTGTTATACAGTTGGAATTGTTTTGCTAATGGTCTGGGAAATCAGATGGAATCCCATATGCTCAGGCATTTATGTTTTTACACAATAAGAATTTGGCAAAGAAAGAAAACAAACTAAAGACATAGAGAAGGAAATTGGCTTTAAAATCCCTCCCTGATAGTAAGACACCAGAAGTAAAAGAAAATGAGGAGATGCTTTAATGCCCTGAAACTGGAGGACCCAGTATTAGCAATAGGAAGATTCTGCCTCTCCCTCTCCCCACCCCCCTCTGTCCCCCCACACACCCTTGCTGCTAGATACCCCTGAGACAAGGCCCTACCCCTGTGTGATGAAAGAATAGTCTCCCCTTCAAAGACCTGACAGGACACCCAATTTGGCCAGGGAGAATCCCTATCTAGAGCAGGACAATTCTCTTTGAGGCGATATCTTATAGGCAAAATAAACTGTGAAGGCCAGCCTACTGGCTACTTTTGTTCCATACTCCATTTTCCATTTCAGATTTACTGAACTGGAACAATTTAAAGACCTCATATCAGGAGGATCCTCAGAAAATGGGCCATTTTATTACCTCCATTTTTTCCACTCACCATGCAAACTGGACAGACATACAGGCTCTCCTAACATCCTCCAGATAGGAGATAAAAAGTAGCTATCTATAATAGTAAATGTGTAATATGCTAATTAGACCAGACATCCTTCTGGATGACCTTCCAGATGAAGCCCGGGTTGTGAGGGAAGCCCGGGTCCCAGGTGCCAGAGGGAAGCTGGTGCCAGTAGCCAGGGGAAGGAAGGTCTACTCTTGCACAAGTTTCATGCATCAGGTCTCTAGTTTATAGATAAGGTTAATGAAACAGGCTTATTGCCTCTATCAAGAGAATCCCAATGAGACCCTCAACTCCAGGAGTGATTCCCTTGACAGAGCCCAACTGAGACCCAAATGATAGGACCTAGACTCCTTAGAACATTACAAAAGGTGCATACCAGAAGGGCTTACTAAAGGAATGTATAAATAGAAAAGCTTGAATATGATACAGGCCATTCAACAGAAACCAAATGAAGATCTTTCTGAATTTTTAGAAGGTATCTATGAGGCCTATTGAAAGCACACTGATGTTGACCCACATGTGCAGAAAATGTCCAGATGGTAAACATGATATCAGAAGGCAGCACCAACATTTTAGATGGGGCATTGGAAATAAATTCCTCCCAGAAGGTAGACATATCCTTTAAAATGTATCATGCCCAAGAAACAAGGAAATTAAAGTACAGTTTAATAATGTCTTGGTATTTTATATGGAAAGTCCTTGTTCTTAATTCTTTAAATTTGTCTTCCATAGGAACTGAAGGATCAGGTTGTCAATGATTTCCTTTTCCTGTCCTTTGCCCATGTGTTGTGTATCTTTTTCTTTTGATTGAGTTTTCAGTACCTACTGATTCTAATTATTTGTACCTTATCTGCATAGTATATAACCTTCCCAATTCAGTGAATTATCTTATTTAGTAACTTATTCACTTGTATTCATTATTTTTTTATATACAGTAAATGTTAACTTTTAATCTAGCCCATATTTTCAATCATAATTTGTACTTTTCATTGTCCAATTTAAGGAATAATTCCCCCAAATGATATAAATTATCTTTCCACATTATTTTCTAAATTTAAAAGATTTTATCCTTCATATTTAGATTTTTAATGCAGCTGGAATTTATTTTTGCATGTGTATATAATTTTGCTCTAGTTCTTTATGATTAGTCAATTGTTCTAGCAGTATTTGAGTTTTTCATCTTTTTCTCTACTGATATATATTGTCACTTTTGCAATATATCTAGTTTTTATATATATGTGGTCTTCTTTCTGCACTTTCTGTTCTGTGCCACTAGTCTATTTGTGTGTCTCACTGCTATACAATATGTAATATAACTTTATTAAAAGTCTTGGTATAATACATGGTCATTGTTCTAGTTCTTTAAACTTATTCTCCAGAAAAATTTCAGGATCAGCTTGTGAATAAAAAAAACCCTCTTGAACTCTTAATAAAAATTACTTTAAATTTATTAACTAATTTTTGAAGAAATGTTTTTACTTTATTGAGTTTTTCTATCCATAAATATGGTTGCTCATTCAAGAATGTCTTCTGGACATCCTTCCTGACAAAGCCAGAGGCTTGGCTGGCCTGAAAACCACCCCTGTCCCTTTGCCCAGGCCCCACCCTCCAACAGGGACCCGCACCCCAATTGGGGGTGTAGTTAACCTGAAAACCACCATGATCCCTCTCTCAGGCCGGCTCCATCCCCTAATGGGGACCTCCACTCTTATTGGAGGCAGGGCCAGCCTGCAAACCCCGCTTCCCCGGCAGGTCCAGCCCCCAATGTGCTCTCCCCACTCCGATCCTGGACCCCCTTCAGGGCAGGCCAGCCGGCCGCCACCCATTGACCAGGCCTCTATCCTATATAATAAAAGGCTAATATACAAATTGAGCCTAACAGAACAACCAGAACAACTGCTGGACCAGTCACTATGAGGTGCACTAACCATGTCTTGGTCCCTGTCCCTGGTCAGCAGGCTTCAATTATCTGATGGCTACCCGCTGTGAGGCTGGGGCCAGTGAGCAGGCAGGAACAGCCAACCTCTTGGTACCTTCCCCCAGCTGTCACCAAATGGTGAATGCGGAATAGGGGGTGGGTGGGGGCAGGGGATGGGGCCGGCTTCAGGCAGCTGGGGAAAATAACCCTGATCTCAGGCCAGGCCCAGGGACTGTACTAGAACGCGAATTTTGTGTGCCAGACCTCTAGTATATATAAAGGCCAAGTGACTGACCGTCTGTCCATCCAACCATCTAACCAACTGCCTGAGTGGTACATATGATGTGCACTGGCAATTTAAAAATAAACTTTACCTGTGCATGCACAATACATGTAAAGCTCTTGCTGGCACCAATAATGTTGTTGTTATATCATGTTTTTGTTGTTTTTACACCATGTCTTTGTTGTTGTTATATCATGTTTTTGTTGTTTATTTATTAATCAATTTATCAATCATTGTTTTTATCAATATTGTTTTCATATCATGTTTTTGTTATTTTTATATCATGTCTTTGTTGTTTATATATCATGTTATTATTGTTTATTAATCAATTTGTATATTATTTTCATATACATTTTACTAATTTTCTTTCATCTCTGACACTTCTATTATAGAGAAAGGGCAAATGGCAATATTAAAATATTTTGCATTTTATAATACTATATTATATATACTATTTTGAGAGGTAATTTTTGCAGTAACATAATTACCACATGAATCTTTCTTCTAATTAATTTCTTTTCAATGTGCACGAATCTGTGCACCAGGCCTCTAGATGGTATATAATAACTTATGTTGACCTTTTACCTAGAAATTTGTGGTAATCTTTTATAATTACAAATACTTTGTAAAATGAAAAATATTGGTTCCACTTCTGGTAATAGCCAAATAAGCTCCTATCAGATCAAACTTCCTACATATAATAGTGTTATGTGTTTGAAAAATAAAAATACAAAATAAATAAATAACAAGAAAGGAAAGAAAATATAAAAGAAACACTTGAAGGCATGAAAGGTAAACCAAAGCAGGATGGAGCTAACACTCAGAAGAAGGCAATGACTTTAGCTGACTGTCAACTTTTTAGGAAACCTAAGGAAATTGTTTACCATGTGATACAGCTAATACACTGACAGAAAACCTGTGGTATTTCTTAAATTTAGAACAAATTCAGGCAATAGAGGCCTTTAGAAGTTAAGGAGGAATCTCAGCAAGGAGAGTTTAAGAAGGTTTCCCCAAATTCTCTGTCTAAATCTTGTTGAAACTTGAGTAAAATGTATATAAGGCAGACTCTGAGAAGCTAGGCTAGAGATAAAAGAAGTAAACTGAGATTTGAGCTGCCATCCAAGATATAGAGTTTTCAGTTTCAATCTAACCATTTTAATTGCCTTATAAAAAATAGGAACAGTCCACACTCTTTGGAAGACTGTAACAATATAATACTTCATAACATAATATTCACAATGTCCAGGGTACAACTAATATTATTCTAGTTTCAAAGACATAGGAAAATATAACCCATTCTCTAGTAAAGGAAATTAACAAAAACCAAACCCCCAGATGTTGAAATTATCAGGCAAGGTTATAAAGCAGCAATTATAACAATGCTCAGTGATATAGAGAATATGCTCATAATAGACAAAAAGTTTAAATTTCAGAAGTAGAATAAAAACTACAAAATATGGAAATTCTAGACCTGAGAAATAAAATATATAAACAAAAATTCATTGGATAGGCTTAACAATTAAATGAACAAGACAGGAAATAATAATTAACTTCAAATTTATCAATATAAATTATTCAATATCAAGAACAGATTGAAAAGAGTTTGGACATAAAATGAATACAGACTGTAGAATAACATAGAACATATAGTATCAATAGAGAATTGTATAATAATATAAAAATATTAACATATGCATAATTGGAGACCTAGAAGTATAGGAGAAAGTTAATGAGTAAAAAATATTATTTTAATAAATAATGGCAGAAACTTTTCCAAATTTGGTAAAGGGCATAAATTTATAGATTCAAGAAGTTCAATAAATCTCAAGTAGCATAATAGGCAGAAATATATGTCTAAGAATGTCATAGTCAACTGAAGAAAACCAGAGATAAAAGTCTTTAAAACAGACAGAGGAAAATGATACATAATATGTAAGGAAGTAATCATTGAAATGATTGTTGACATTTTATCAAACAATGGAGTCCAAAAGTCAATATATTCAAAGTACTGAAGGAAAAAAGACCATGCCAACACAGAATTCTATACTCAGATAAAATATTCTGAAATAATAATGATAATAAAACGTAAAAAGAAATCTCAGATTATAGGAAACTAAGGAAGTTTATTGCTAACAGAACCGGCAATGCTAAATTACAAGAAATGCTCCAGTTAACAAGAAATGCTCAAGAAAGCTTGTCATGATTTAAGGAACTGTTACCAGATGTTTAAGAAGGAAAGAAGACCACCAGAAGTGATTAAAAAAAAGAAAAATTGAAAGGAGTGTATTTTCCTCTTAATGTTTTTACAGTGTATATTCTTGTTTAAGGCATAAATTGTAACAATGTCTTGTGATGCTTATAAACATACAGAGGCCCAGTGCACGAATTTGTGCACCTTGAAAGGAACTGTGGGCCATGAGGCTGCAGTGGGCACAGGTGCAGGTCTCGGCCCATCCTCTGTTCCCCCACCTAGCCCCTCCCGCCATGGACCCCGGTCCCCTGTCTGCTGGAAGCCCCACTCTTGCCACTGCTGTGCCCATGTGCTGTCAACAGCGGCCCTGCTCCAGGGTTATCGGGGCCAGCAGCCACTGCTCACACCCACTGATGGTACCGAGTGATCAGGACCAGTGCTGGGCACCAGCCGTGGGTGCGTGCAGCAGCTCTGGTGTCAGCAGCGGGTGAAAGTGGGGCCATTGCTGTCAGTGGGTGCGAGAGATGGCTGCCAGCCCTGATTGCCCCTCAGGAGCAGGGGGAGGTGGAGAAGCCTGGAGGGGCAATTTGGGCTGGCAGCCACCGCTTGCACTCCCTGACAGCACTGAGTGATCTGGGCTGGCGCCAGATGCTGGCAGCAGGTGCAAATGGTGCTCTGGCCCTGGCAATAGATGTAAGCGGGGCTAGCATTGGCAGCAAGTGTGAAGGCCCAGCGGGACAGTGGTGAGCGAGAGCATAGAATTTTCAGTAACCACCAGAGGCTCACCCTGATGACAGTGACTGGCTCCCTGCCATGGTCTGGTGCCCCCACTCACCTGCTCCACCATCCCACCACAGCTGACGCCTGCATGTTCTGCACACACCCCTTGGTGGTCAACACACATCATAGCAACCAATTGTTCAGTTGTTCTGTCATTTGGTCTGTTTGCAGATTAGGGTTTTATATATATAGATGTAGATACATATGACAATTATAGCATAAAAGCCATGGAGGGTGTCAAATGTATCTATATCATTGCAAAATTTATATATATGCAAATAGACTGAATGGCAGAAAACTGAACAGCCGAACAATTGAAAAAATGGTCACTATGATATGCACTAACCACCAGGAGGTGTGTGCGGAACATGACAGGCATCGGCTGCAGAAGGATGGTGGAGCAGGTGAGCAGGGGTGCCACACCAAGGTGGGGAGCTGGTCGCTGTCATCAGGGCAAGCCTCTGGTGGTTAATGAAAATTCTTTGCTCCCACATGCCACAGTCCTGCCAGGCACTCACAACTGCTGCCAGCGCCAGAGCTGCCACTCGCACCAGCTGCTGGTGACCAGCGCTCATCCCAATCATTGGGTGCCATCAGTGGTTGCGAGTGGCAGCTGCTAGCCCTGATCACGCCTCAGGGCTTCTCCACCTCCCCCTGCTCCTGAGGGGTGATTGGGGCCATAGCAGCCACTCACACCCACTGCTGGCACCAGCCCCAATCACCCTGCACTGTAAGCAAGTGCAAGCAGGGCTGTTGCCGTCAGATGGCAGGAGTGGGGCTTCCAGTAGATAGGGGATTGGGGACCATGGTGGGAGGGGTTAGGTGGGGATCTGGAGGATGGGCCGAGGCCCATCCCTGTTCCCACTGCAGCCTCACAGCCCATAGTTCCTTTCCAGGTGCGTGAATTCGTGCAATAGTCCCCTAGTCCTATAAAATAAAGAGCTAATATGCAAATGGTCGTCATGCCTTCATGCCAGAACTGCTCAGACACTCAACACTGGGGAGAGAGGAATGGGGACCAGCCAGGCACAAATTAGCTTGTGAGAAAGGAATGGGGACCAGCCAGGCTACAGCCTGGAAGAGGAACAAACCACCCACCCCATGTCCCAGGTGCCAGCAGCGGCACCTGCACCTGCAGCCTGGAGAGAGACAAGCCTGATGCCCCATGGTCCTGGGTGTAAGAGGCTGGGGTTGGGGCCTGGGAGAGGGACAAGCTGCCTGCCCTGTGGTCCTGGGTGCCTGCAGCTGTGGCCCAGTTGAAGCTGCCTGCCCATGTGGCTGCAGCCGGCCCAGGTGAAGCCAGCCTGGGTCCTGGGTGCCTGTGACTGGCCGGAGGAGGGAATCCTGGGTCCTGGGTGTGGGGCGAGGCAGAGGTAGTTAGGGGCAATCAGGCCAACAGGGGAGCAGTTAGGGGTGATCAGGCAGGCAAGCAGAGGTGTTTAGGTGTGATCAGGCAGGCAGAGGTGGTTAGGGATCAGGCAGGCAGGCAGAGGGGTTAGGGGCGATGAGGTAGGCATCAGACGAGCGGTTAGGAGCCAGCAGTCCCGGATTGCAAAAGGCAGTCAGACATCCCCCGAGAGGTCCTAGATTGGAGAGGGTGCAGGCCAGGCTGAGGAACCCTCCCACCCCGTGCACAAATTTCATGCACCAGACCTCTAGTATTATATATGGAGGGCTACAATTTTAACTCTAAGATCTTTAGGATTTTGTCTGTGGGCAATATTCACCTATAAATAAAGGATAAATTTGCCTTTTCATTTATAATTTTCGTACTTACAATTATTTTTCCTGTCTTGTTGAATTGAGTAGGATATTCTGTGTAATGCTGAATACAAATAATGATAATAGAAATAAAAAAATATTCTAAATTTTTACCATTAAATATAACATGTATGTATTTTTTTGGTAAAATATTTAGATTAATAATTTTTCTAAGTCTTTCTGTGTTTCATATATATTTTAACAATGAAAAGGCATTGAACAATATCAAAAGCATTTTGCTAATTTATTGAGTTGGCATTTTTTCCTTTCCTGATAAGATCTATATAAATATTTTTTCTGATGTTAAAATATCCTTTAAATTCTTTTATATTTATTTGTATACTAGAGGCCCAATGCATGAATATTCATGCAAGAATAGGCCTTCCTTCCTCCGGCTGCTGGCACCAGTTTCCCTCTGGCACCCAGGACCTGGGCTGCTTTGCTCCAGCTGCCGCCAGGAATCTGGGACTGAGGCTGCTTCACTCTGGCTGCTGCCACCATCCACTGGAGGCATGCTCTGAGCTGTGCTGCACAGCCACTTGGAGTAAGCTCCCACCCCTGGTGTGTGTGTGTCCACTGGGGTGGGGGCGTGCTCTGAGCCATGCCACGCAGCTGCTCGGAGAATGCCCCCAACCCTGGTGTGTGTATGTGTGTGTCTGCTGGGGCTGGGGGCAGCACGCAGTCCCCTCCTGCCCTTCTGAAAGTGAAGCTCCTCCTGAGTGGTCGTGCAGCCTCCTTGAGCCGGTCGTGATGCTCTGCTAATTTGCATATTACCTGTTTATATATATATACATGGTATATTATTTTATAAACATCCAAATTTTACTTGCTACTTCAAAATTGTATTTTGAATATTTTTGCATGTATAAACATGTAAGAGTTCTATATATATGAAAGCCTGAGAGACTGAACAACCAAATGATCAGTTGACTGGTTGCTATGATACACACTGACTACCAGGGGGCAGGCGCTCAAGGCAGGAGCTACTCCCTGGTGGTCAGTGCGCACCCACAGTAGGAGCGCCGCTCAGCTATTCGACCGATGCCAGATGCTGGGCTCACAGCTGGCGAGTGCAGCTACAATGGCGTGAGCCACTCCTGCCTCCATGACAGCACTGCCTAGCAATGGCAGGTGCAGTAGAGGCCAGGATGAGCTCCTCCCCGGCCACCTGCCACTTTGTGCACTACTACATCCCTTGGGGTTATCGGGCTGGCAGGAGAGCAGTTAGGTGTTAATCAGGCTGACAGGGAGTGGTTAGGGGGTGATCAGGCTGGCAGGCAGAAGTGGTTAGGGGCAATCAGGCAGGCAAGCAGGTGAGCAGTTAGGAGCCAGCAGTCCCAGATTGTGAGTGGGAGGTCCAACTCCCACCCGTGGGATTGGGTCTAAACCAGCAGTTGGACATCCCCCTCGGGGTCCCAGATTGGAGAGGGTGCAGGATGGGTGAGGGACACCCCCTCCCCGCCCAGAGCATGAATTTCGTGCACCAGGCCTCTAGTAAGTATATAAGATCTTTGGTTTACCTCTTCTCATTCCCCCAACTCCATATAGTGGTATGTCAATCTCATGCTTCCATGCTTCAGGTCTTATTTTGTTGGTCAATTCATTTTGTTTACTAGATTCTACAAATAAGTGAGATTATGTGATATTTGTCTTTCTCAGTTTGGCTTATTTCAGTTAGCATAATATTTTCCAGGTCCATCCATGCTGTCCCAAAGGGTAAGAGATCCCTCTTTTTTTTATAGCTGCAGGATATTCCATTGTGTAAATGTCCCCCATCCTTTTTATCCATTCATCTACTGATAGGCATTTGGGGTGTTTCCAAATCTTAACCATTGTAAATAGTGCTCTATGAACATAGGGGTGCATATATTCTTTCTGATTGGTGTTTTGGAGTTTTTAGGATATATTCCCCAAAGTGGGATCATGGGTCAAAGAGAAGTTCCATTTTTAATTTTTTGAGGAAACGCCATACTGTTTTTCATAGTGCTGCACCAGTCTGTACTGGTATTTCCAACAGCAGTGAACTAGTGTTCTCTTTTCTTCACATCCTCGCCAAGTCTTGTTGTTTGTGGATTTTTTTGATGATAGCCATTCTGACAGGTGTAAGGTGAGACCTCATTGTCATTTAAATTTTCATCTTTTGGATGATTAGGGACTTTGAACATTTTTTACATGTCTCTTGGTGATTTATATGTCCTATTTGGAGAAATGTCTATTCAGGTCTTCTGCCAATATTTTAATTGGATTGTTTGTCTTCTTTTTGTTGAGTTGTATGAGTACTTTACATATTTTGGATATTAACCCTTTATCAGATGTATATCATTGGCAAATATGTTCTTCAATACAGTGGGTTCCCTTTTCATTTTGATGGTGGTTTCTTTTGCTGTGTAGGGGCTTTTTAGTTTGATGTAGTGCCATTCATTTATTTTCTGCTTAGTTTCCTTTGGTCTATGAGATGTATTCTTAAACATATTTCTACATTTGTTGTCTGAGAGCTTACTGCCTATGTTTTCTGATAAGATTTTTATGGTTTCATGCCTTCCATTTAATTCTTTTATCCATCTTGAGTTTATTCTTGTATATGGTGTAAGTTGGTGGTCTAGTTTCAGCTTTTTACATGTGTCTGTCCAGTTTTCCCAACACCATTTGTTGAAGAGACTATCTTTACTCCATTGTATGTTCTTCCCTCCTATGTCAAATATTAATTGACCATAATGGTGTGGGTCAATTTATGGGGTCTCTGTTCTCATCCATTTGTCTATACACCTGTTCTTGTGCCAGTACCAGGCTATTGTTTTACAATGGCTTTGTAGTATAGTTTGATATCTGGAATTGTGATTCCTCCTACTTTGCTCTTCTTTCTCAAGATTGCTGCAGCTGTTTGGGCTCTTTTATGTTTTCATACACATATTTGGAGTATTTGTTCTAGCTCTGTGAAGTATGCCTTTGGTATTTTAATAGGGATTGTGTTGACTCTATAGATTGCTTTGGGTAGTACAGACAGTCCTCAGGCTACATCGGATTCAACATACATCCTTTTGTGGTTACATTGCCATTCCCCATCTATTTATAATTTTTCCCCCATCATTTCAACGTATGTACATATGTGCTTTATGTTTTTTATTATTTATTTACCACAAGTAAAGGTCAGGAACTGTTATCTTTAATTAGTTTACTGTTTCACTTCATTACTTCTGTGTATGTGCTCCATGTGAGTGACATAGGTGCTTATGTAGGTGGGTTCTGACTTATGGCGAAAATTGCATTAAGGTCACACTGTAGGAACGGATCTCTGACGTAATCCGAGGACCTACTGTATACACATTTTAATTATGTTAATTCTTCCAATCCATAAACATGGTATACACTTCAATTTGTTGTATCTTTTTCTATTTCATTTTTCAATGTCCTATAGTTTCCTAAGTACAGGTCTTTTACATCCTTGGTTAAATTTATTACTAGGTATCCTAGTTTTTTTGTGTTGCAAAGTTAAGTGGGATTACTTTTTTAGCTTCTCTTTCTGAGAGTTCATTATTGGTGCATAAAAATGTCATTGATTTCAGATGTTGATTTTGATTGCAATCTTCCATCTTTGGTTATCAGGATACTTTCCAGCTAGTTTTTAGTTGATTATTCAGGACGGTTTTTGTTTGTTTGTTTGTATTTTGATTGTAATTCTAGTTTGGTCCTGGCAGCATGTCTGTGTAGCATCTACTTACTCTGCTGCCAATTTTAATCTCCTGTCTTTTTTAAAAATTATTATTACCAGTGTTTGTCTATTCCATTACCTTTTCTACAGAACCAGCTTTTGATTATTTTACCTGTTAATTCTTTATTTTCTTATCTTTATTATTTCTCTCCTTTTTCTTTTTTAGATGTATTCTTCTCCACTAAGATATAGGTTGAATGCTTAACTCATCTGTATTTGATCTTACCTGTTTTTAAAATTAAGAAAAAAATAACCCCCAAACCTCATAGACAATAGTATGGTGATTGCCAGAGCAAAAGGGGCATAAGGGCACTTAGAAGAGGGCATAGGGGGACAAATTGTGATGGAAGGAGGCTTGACTTTGATTGGTGAACACAAATATAATGTACAGATGATGTATTATACAACTGTACCCCTGAGACTTATATAATTTTATTAACTAATGTCACCAAATAAATTCAATAAAATAATAAAATTAATATATTTTAAGACTATAATTATATATTTAAATATTTTTATATCTTTATCTTATAAGATTTTTATTTGGTTAATTCATTATTGTTCAGTTGTAAACATTACTGATTTCTACTGTGAATTTTTGTTTTGCCTATGAGTTATTTTTGGGTTTCTAACCACACTTTTTTGGTACTGTCTTTTTATGTTTGTACATTACTTAATTACTGGTGACTCCTTGGTTCTGCAGCCGGCAGAGGGACCCCACTGGTGCACGAATCCATACAACAGGCCTCTAGTATACATATAAGATCTTTGGTTAATCTCTTCCCACCCTCCCCCCTTCCCTCTGAGATTCATCAGTCTGTTCCATGTTTCCATGCCTGTGTGTTGCAATTCTGCCCCCTAGTGGTCAGAGTACATCATAGCTACCCAGTCAAATGGCCAAATAGTCTAAAGGTAGGCCGGTCACTTAGGCTTTTATATATATAGATATTTTGGTCAGAAGATATGGTTTATCTGATATTAACCTTTGATTTTTATTGAGACTTCCTTTGTGACCTAAAATATTATCATTACAAAATAAATGATGTAAAGAGAATGTATATTTTCAGTTCTCTGGGTACAGAATTAAATATAATTCTATTACCCTCTATCTCTATTTTAGACCTTCTTATCTATGTTTTATAAATTTTCTTTTTGGTATTAAAATTGCCATAATAGGTTTGTTTTTAAATAATACTAGGGGCCCAGTGCACGAAATTCATGCAGGGGGGTGGGTCTCTCAGCCCGATCTGCACCCTCTCCAATCTGGGAGCCCTCAGGGGAGCCCTCTCCAATCTGGGAATTTTGGTCTGTCTTTGCAATCATATGAGTGAATTGTCCAGTTTGGTTTGGTGTTCACGGAACAATAGAGGTCTTTTTTTTCCTTTGCTCCATTGGTGGAGATTTCCTAGAAGTTTCAGGATATCTTCCTTTTAATTTTTCCTCAACACTCTGACTTTACTTATGTCTCTCACCTTTGCTTTCCCTCCATCCCCCACCCACAATAGTAACTTGCTCCAAGCTCACTTTGCTCTAGTGTCTAGGAGATCCTGAAATGTGTCTGCCACCAGAACTATGATTCCCAGAATTCCTGGTGCTCCCCATGCTCTTGGTTTCTGCTTCCAGTCTAGGGGCTGCAGAAACCAAAAGGACTGGGAATTTCAGCTGCCCCCAGGCTTGGCTGAAAGGATCGGACACTCCAGTGGCGTCCCCAGGACCCTGGCTGCTCAGAGCTGGCGTGCGAGTGCACTGGCCACAGGCTTGGAGTGGGCAGGGTCCCAGGGATGCCTGCTGCATCACCCTGGCTATGCAGTAGGTGGGCAAGAGTCCTGCCCTGCTCTCAGCCGCTTGGTGCCTGCACATGTGCTGTCCACAGGTCCGCCACCTTTGTTGGGTTAATTTGCATACTCCCTCCTGATTGGCCGTGGCATCACAGAGGGATGGTCAATTTACATATTTTCCTATTATTAGTATAGATATTTGTATGCATGTTATTTATCCTTTTATCCTTGCAATGTCTTTGAGATGCAAGAAGTATATTATAGCAGGAGTTATTTTTAAAGCAAATTGGATAATTTCTATCTTCTAATAGATGGGTGAATCTTTTTACATTTACTGTAATTATTTTTATTTTCTTTATATCATCCTCCTTATCAGCTTTTTTTCTTTTCTACTGTCTGCTAGATTAATAAAGTTTTCTTATCATTGTTTCTATTCATTTTTATAGTTTTTTTCCAGTTAATAGTTAAAATAAATTTACCAAAGCATTTTATCTTTTTCTTTACCACCTTTATTTTTAAACTAGAGGCCCAGTGTATGAATTTGTGCATGGGTGGGGTGCGACTGGCCTGGCTCCAATCTGGGTGGATAGGGGCTGGGCCTGTTGGGAGGAGGAGACAGCAGGAGGTTGGCCAGCCAATTGGGGTCTGATCAGGGCCAGGCCAGTTGGAGGGAGGGGCTGCGGACAGTTGGCCAGTGGGCCCTGCTCCTAATTGAGGGGGGAAATTGAGGGCAGGGCCAGCTGGAGGGAGGGGCTGTGGGCAGTGGGCCGGCTGACCCCACTCCAAAATGGGGGGGCCGATTGGGGGTCAGAATCTGGAGGAGGGGCCATGGGAGGTTAGCTGTCCAGCCCCACCCCTGATTGGTGTGGGGGGGCAATAGGGGTGGAGATGGCTGGGGAGGGGCAGTGAGCCAATCAGGGTGGTGGGGGCTGATCAGAGGTGGGGCTGGCTGATCAGAGGGCCCACGGGTGGTTGGCTGACCAGCCCTGCCCCTGATTGGGGTGAGGTGGCCTATCTGAGGTGGGGCCAGGTGGAGGGAGGGGCTTCAGGAGGTTGACTGGCTGGCCTCACCCTCTATTGGGGTGGGGGGAGCAATCAGGGTAGAGTTGGCCTGGAGGAGGACCTGTGGCCAATTGGGTTTTGGGGACCCATTGGTGGTGGGGCCAACTATGGGGAGGGGCTTTAGGAGTTTGGCCACCAGCCCCACTCCCTATTGGGGTGAGCGGGTGATCAGGGGTAGGGCCAGCCAGGGGGAGGAGCTGCAGGTCAATTGGGGGTGGGGCTGGTTGGGGGGAAGGGCAGCGGGGGTGTTGGCTCGCCCCAACCTCCATCTGGCTGGGAGAGCCTGATCAGGGGTGGACTGACTGAGGGGAGGGGCCACAGGAGGTTGGCCATTGACCCCACCCCTGATTGGTATGGGGGGCAATAAGGGGTGGAGTTGGCTCGATGGAGGGACTGTGGGTCAATTGCAGTGGCGGGGGCTGCTTTGGGGTGAGGAAAGCCGTGAGGAGGGCTATGGGAAATGGGCTGGCTGGCTCCACCCCTGAATGGGGTGGGAGGTCTGATCAGGGGTCAGCAGCTGAAGGTGGTTGGCTGGCCAGTTGGAAGGTTGGCTGCAGCCAATCCAGGGTGGGGCCAGCCAGGGGGAGGTGCTGCGGGCAGATCCAGGGTGGGTTTGGCCATGTGGAAGAGCCACAGGGGGGTTGGCCGGCCTCCCTACCCTAGATCGGAGTGGGAGAGGCCGATCAGGGGCAAGCCAGCTGGGGAAGGGGCCACGGGAGGTTGGCCAGCTGGTCCCACCCCAAATCTGGCTGGTTCACTGGCTGCAGTGGACATCATAGCAACTGGTCATTCTGATCATTTTGGCATTCTGGTCACTGGCTTTTATATATATATTCTATATGTATCTTCTGAGTTCATTTTCCTTTTTGTGAAATAATCATTTAGCATTTCTTAAATGAGGGCCTGTGGTTACTTAACTCTTCATTTTACTATGTCTGAGCAACATATTTTCCTCTCTTGAGTTTTGAATTATAGTTTATCTGTGTATAAAATTTGAAGTTTAGAATCACTAATATTTCTTGTCCTGTTGAATGTATAATTTTATTGCCCTCTGTCATTTGTTATTGCTGAGAAAACATTCTTCTATTATTCTATAGATAATGTCATTTCTCATAGCTGTAAACATTTTCTTGTTATTAATGTTCTAAGTTTTACTACAATGAGTCTGAGAATGGCTTTACTATTATTCATCTTGATTGGTCTTGAAGTATACTTTCCTTTTGAATACTCATCTGACATCTTCAAATTTGGACAAATTAAAATTTGAATAGTTCTTTCATTCCCTTTTTTGAGAATTTCTGTTGGATGTGTAGCTTCTCTGTCTATTCTCCATGTACTGTAATTTCATGGAACCTCTCTGTACTGTATTCAGGGCAGATTCCTTGCCATGCACCACTTCTCTCTTTTTGTCAGTTCTGAGCATTTGCCATCTACTAAGTTTTTAAACTCAATTCTTTTATTTTTAAAATTTATGTGTTTTTATTTTAGAATTTCTCACTCTTTTAAAAGCAGTTATTTACTTGTTTCAATGGGCAACCAAATATATGTTGTTGTTTTTTCCATTTTGCTAGATTGTTCCACAAACGTAGTTTCCTCTGGGCATATTCATGTTTTAAATGTTGATTTTGTTGGCTGCCTTTCTCAATCTTAGATTTCTTACTTTGTTTTGGAATTTTGCTTTACAGGCTTATTTTGAGTGAGAAGTTCTTGATTTTGTTTTTCTTCTCTCTGTTTTCTTTTGTGCTAACATCCTGGGAAGTGGTTTGTGGTTAACTTTGCTCAGATGCTAAGCATTCCCTGCCCTAAACCCACAATACAGGGTTCTTGTCCACAGTGGGATTGTGCCTTGCTTCCTGACTTGATTTCAGACAGCATCCCTATTTTATTTGTACTAGCTAGGGTTCTAACTTTTAAAAATTTTAGCCCTTGAAGATTCAACAAAGCAACTGGTGGGATGGGAGTGAGGAAGAGAGTGTGAATGAGTAAGAGCGAGAGGGGAGTGCTTGGAGAGGGGAGTGGTGTGTGTGTGTGTGTGTGTGTGTGTGTGTGTGTGTGTGTGTGTGTGTGTGTGTGACAGTTAGATATTGCAGGAGTCTCCAGGGTGGGTGAATCAGGCTGTTCTGGACAAAGATCCCTTGTTATTGCCACAGGCACTCCATGGGTGGGTGCAATTCTGATTCAGAAACCACACCATCTTGAAGGGGGAAGCAACAGTGGCTAGTAGCACACCCAAGCCACCACCAAGTCTAGCCTTGGACACCACCCCAGACTCATGCAGTGAGCCTCACACCAGCAGGACCTCACAAGTGACCCCCATCACAGACACCAGGATCACTCAGTGAGTCAAATGCCAGCAGGACTGTTTGTACGTGCCTGCCAAGCCAAGTTCCTGCAGTTGATACCTGTTGGACCAGCTAGGTTGGGGAAGGGAGTACAGGTCAAAACAAAGACCATCAATACGTGACACGTGAGGCAGACAAAGCCTCTAGGCTGAGGAGTCCCCAACCACTGGACTTCAAATTCTCAGACATCAATCAGGATGCCAAGGGCCAGAAAGAGACAATGACTCACATTCACCTGCACTATAGCAATTCTCAGGAGACCCAGGATAAACACACCAAGGGACAAGATTCAAAACCACAGAGCAAAATCCACTGAACCCCAACCTCACTGTCAGCAAGTTGGAGGGCAGCTTTTCCCCAAGAATGAAAAATCAACAATCAAGTCCTATTTATAATAGGAGAGCACAAATAGCACACATAAGGGACATTCTTAGAGCATCCAGGTCAGGCGAACAAAGAGATTGCACCACCAGACTTCTCCCAACACTTTCTACATTAGGCCATTTTATGAAGAGTGGGAGGCATAACAGTTCTGTCTAATATGTAGAACCAAGTACAAAGAGACAGCTAAAATGTGGAGACAAAAAAGCAACCCCAAAGTAGAGAAAAAGAAGAAATACCCAGAAAAGGAACTAAATGAAACAGAGGCAAGCAACCTATCAGACATAGAATTCAAAGCAATGGTTATAAAGATGCTTAAAGAACTTAGTGCAAATTACAACAGCATGAAAAGGGAAATAGAGGACATTAACAAGAACCAGACAGAAATGAATGATGTATTTGACACCAGGAACACACTGGAAGGTATTAAAAATAGATTGGATGAAGCAGAGGATCGAATCAGCTATTTGGAAGACAAGGTAGAAATAAAAACCCAATTAGAGCAGAAAAGATGTAAAAAGCAGTAATATAGCTTATGGGAGCTCTGGGACAACAGGAAACATAACAACATTCACATGATAGAAATACCAGAAGTGGAATAAAGAAAGCAAGAAACAGAGAAACTGTTTAAAGAAAGAATGACAGAAAACTTCCCTAACCTGGTGAAGAAAAATGTCATACAAGTTCAGGGGGCACAGAGAATCCCAATCAAGATGAACCCAGAGACACACACCTAGACACATTATAATAAAAATGGCAAATGTTAAAGACAAAGAAAGAATTTTAAAGGAAACAAGAGAGAGACAGAAAATTACCTACAAAAGAATTCTCATTAGAATGTCAGCTAAATTTTCAATAGAATACTTCAGGCCAGAAGGGAGGGCCATGAAGTACTCAAAGTAATGAAAAGCAAAGGCCGAAATTCCATACTACTGTCTCCAGCAAGGCTATCATTTAAAATCGAAAGTGAAATAAAAAGCTTTCTAGACAAAAAAAGAAAAACAAAATGATTAAAGGAATACATTGCAACCAACCTGGTAATGTAAAAAATGTTAAAGGGACGCTTTAAGAAAAAGAAGAAAAGGAGAGGGAGAGGGAGAGGGAGAGGGAGAGGGAGAGAATAATAGGTATAAAGAAAATAAAAATGACAATAAATAAATACTTATCAATAATAACTTAAATGTAAATGGAATAAATTCTCCAGTCAAAAGACATAGGGTTACATAATGGACAAGAAAACATGACCCATATATATGCTGTCTACAAGAGACACACCTCAGAACAAGGGACTCATCAGACTGAAAGTGAAGGGATGGAAAAATATATTTCAGGTCAATGGAAATGCAAAAAAGCTGGGGTAGCAATACTTTTATCTGAAAAATTAGACCTCACAGTGAAGGCAATAACA
>NW_006282530.1:256266-260229 GCF_000327345.1 Myotis davidii | reverse complement strand
ATGGGAAAAAAATTTTAAAGCAGGAGGAGAGCTTAAGGGAGCTTTGGGACAACATGAAAAGTAACAACATTTGCATGATAGAGGTACCAGAAAGAGAAGAATTCAAGCAAAGAATGGAGAAACCCGTTTGGAGAAAATTTTCCTAACCTGGTGAAGGAAAAGGTCACTCAAATTCAGGAAACAGAGAGTGCCAGCCAAGATGAATCACAAAAGACCCACACCTGGGCACATAATAATTAATATGGCAAATGTTAAAGACAAAGAAAGAATTTTAAAGGAAACAAGAGAGAGACAGAAAATTACCTACAAAAGAATTCTCATTAGAATGTCAGCTAAATTTTCAATAGAATACTTCAGGCCAGAAGGGAGGGCCATGAAGTACTCAAAGTAATGAAAAGCAAAGGCCGAAATTCCATACTACTGTCTCCAGCAAGGCTATCATTTAAAATCGAAAGTGAAATAAAAAGCTTTCTAGACAAAAAAAGAAAAACAAAATGATTAAAGGAATACATTGCAACCAACCTGGTAATGTAAAAAATGTTAAAGGGACGCTTTAAGAAAAAGAAGAAAAGGAGAGGGAGAGGGAGAGGGAGAGAATAATAGGTATAAAGAAAATAAAAATGACAATAAATAAATACTTATCAATAATAACTTAAATGTAAATGGAATAAATTCTCCAGTCAAAAGACATAGGGTTACATAATGGACAAGAAAACATGACCCATATATATGCTGCCTACAAGAGACCCAATTCAATACAAAAGATACACACAGACTGAGGGTGAAGGGATGGAAAAATATTTTCCATGAAAATGGAAAGGAAAAAACAGATGGGTAGTAATACTCATATCAGAAAAAATGGACTTCAAAACAAAGGCCATAACAAGAGACAAAGAAGGTCACTTCATAATACTAAAGGGAATGATTCAACAAGAAAATATAACCCTTGTAAACATATATGCACCAAATATAGGTACACATACATAATAATTTCTTGATGGACTTTAATGGAGAGACTGACAGTAATACAGTCATGGTAGGGGACTTTAACACCCCACTGACATCACTGGATAGATCTTTCAGACAAAAAATTAACAGAGAAATGGAGGCGTTAAATGACACACTAGATCAGATGGATATAGCAGCTATTTACTGAACATTTCACCACAAAGCAACAGAATATACATTCTTCTCAAAGACCACATATTAAAACACAAAATAAGTCTATACAAATTCAACGAGATTTTGATAATACCAAGCATCTTCTTGGATGACAAAAGCATGAAGTTAGAAATCAACTACAATTAAAAAAAAAAACCCTCAAAAACCCTAAAATACATTCAAGTTAAATAGCATATTAAACAATGAATGGGTTACAAATGAGATCAAGCAAAAAATCAAAAACTTTCAGCAAGAAATGAAAATGAACACACAACCACCTAAAACCCGTGGGATACAGCAGGTCTGAGCAGGAAATTCATAGCACTACAGGCCTACCTAAAGAAAAAAGAAAAAGGACTAATAAACTAATCCCACAACTAAATGAATTAGAAAGAGAACAGAAAGAAAAGCCTAGAGGAAGTAGAAGGTAGGAAATAATAAAGATCAGAGAAGAAATAAATGTCATAGAGATTAAAGAAAAAAGTACAAAAGATCAATAAATTCAAGAGCTGGTTCTTTGAAAAGATAAACAAGTTTGATGAACCCTTATAAACCTAGCCAGACTCATCAAGAAACAAAGAGATAGGACCCAAATAAATAAAATAAGAAATTAAAGAGGCAATATAACAATGGACATCACAGAAATACAAAGGATTGTAAGAAAATACTACAAACAACTATATGTTAACAAACTGAACAACCTGGGGAAAATGATCATATTCCTAGAAATATAGAATTTTCTAAAACTCAATCAGGAAGAATCCGGAAACCTGAGTAGTTCAATAAAAACTGATGAAATTGAAGCAGTAATTAAAAATATTCCAGCAAAAAAATCCAAGACCAGATAGATATATAGAAGAATTTTGACAAACATTCAAAGAATAATTAACACCTATCCCAGTGGTCGGCAAACTGTGACTCACAAGCCACAAGCAGCTCTTTGGCCCCTTGAGTGTGGCTCTTCTACAAAATACCACGTGAGGGCATGCACATACAGTGCGATTGAAACTTTGTGGCCCATGCGCAGAAATCGGTATTTTGTGGAAGAGCCACACTCAAGGGGCCAAAGAGCTGCATGTGGCTTGCGAGCGCAGTTTGCTGACCACTGACCTATCCTCCTCAAACTATTCCTAAAAATTCAAGAGGAAGTAACACTCCCAACCTCTTTTTACAAAGCCAGCAATAGCCTAATTCCAAAATGGGATAAGTACATTAAAAAGAAGAAAATTACAGACCAATATCTCTAATGAATATAGATGCTAAAATCTTCAACAAAATATTAGCAAATTGGATCTAGCAATATATTAAAAAAATCATACACCATGATCAAGTGTATTTATTTTGGGGATGCAAAGCTGGTACAATATTCACAAAACAATAAATGTGATACATCACATAAACAAATTGGAAGATAAAAACTACATGATCATATCAATAGATGCAGAAAAAGCATTAAACAAAATCCAACACTTTTTTTCATAAAAACTCAGCAACGTGGATATAGAGGGATCATACCTCAACATAATAAAAGCCTTATCTGACAAACCTACAGCTAACATAATGCTCAATGGGGAAAAACTAAAAGTGTTTCTTTTAAGAACAGGAACAAGACAAGGATGTCCATTTTCACCACTCTTTTTTTTTCTATACATTTTATTTATTTGTTTATTTATTTTATTACTAGAGGCCTGGGGCACAAAAATTCGTGCACTTGGGGTGGTGGTGGGGTGGGCCCCCCAGCCCAGCCTGTGCCCTCTTGCAGTCCAGAACCCCTCGGGGGATGTCCAACTAATGGCTTAGGCCTGCTCCCCGGGGGATCGGGCCTAACCTGGCAGTCAGACATTCCTTTGGCAGCCTAGAAGCCCTCGGGTGATGTCAAACTAATGGCTTAGGCCTGCTCCCCATGGGGAATGAGCCTAAGCTGTTAGTCAGACATCCTTAGTGCTGCCACAGAGGCGGGAGAGGCTCCCTTCACCACTGCTGTGCTGGCCAGCCTTGAGCTGGCTTCTGGCTGAGCAGTGCTCCCCCTGTGAAATCACACTGACCACCAGAGGGCAGCCCCGCATTGAGCATCTGCCCCCTGGTGGTCAGTGTGCATCATAGCGACTGGTCATTCCAGTCATTCTGCCATTAGGGTCAATTTGCATATTACCCTATCATTATATATGATTATTTTTTAATCTTTATTGTTGAAAGTATTACATATGTCACTTTTTACCCCATTGATCCTTTCTAGCCCACCCCTGCACCCTGCCCCAGGCCTTCTCTACATTTTGAAAGAGCTTTATTGTCTTATTGACTGAAGATTTCAGTTAAGAAGTCTAATTCTAAATCTAAATATGTTCTAAAACTTTTTTTTAAAGCCAGACTCCCTGTTTTGAGATATTATAGTCTACCTTGCTCTCTCTGATATCTGGTGTTGACAAATCCTGAGCTTCCCCCGTGTTCTCTGGAGCATATCAGCTTTTTCTCATTGATGCTCCTTCCTTAGATTTAGATTTCAACTTGCTCAATCAATTACCATTCTTTCATGCTTGAGTGAACAGGAAAATACTCAATCACAAGGAGAGCATGAGCATTGAATGGGCACTGGTGATATAAATTACCAATAGGGTCTATGAGTGTGCACTGGTAAGTACCAATTAAATATCTGCTCTACCTCTATCCAATTTCTTTGGTAATGAAACTTTGGTAATATTTCTTATTTAGTGCTGTCTCCTTTCCCATTCTACTGTCTTATGTGTATAAGCCATTTTGGCTTCCTTTACTATCACTTTCAGCATGAATTAAAATATATGCATG
>NW_006282530.1:252779-256155 GCF_000327345.1 Myotis davidii | reverse complement strand
CTCATGCAAAAGGTATTTTTAACTCCATCTACACTAATAAAAGAGAAACATGCAAATTGACCATACCTTCACTACACCTTAAGCCATGCCCACCAGCCAATCAGAGCGACTATAAGATGGCAGTCCGCAGCCACAGAGCTGGAGCTGGAGGCTTGGTTGTCCCAATGATGAAGGAAGCCAAGCTTCCCTGCCTGCCGCGGCCAGCTCTGAGCTCCACTCAAAGCAACAAAGTTTCAATTATACAAGATAAATAACCCCAGATACCTGCTTTCAGTTGGCCGTGGCCATAGAGCTGGACTGAGCAGGAGGCTGGGTTGCCCTTGGTGATGGAGGAAGCCAAGCTTCCCTTCCACCTACCCTGGCCAGCTCTGAGCTCCTCTCAAGGCTACAAAGTTTCAATTATAGAAGGTAAATAAATCCCAGAATAAAAAAAGAAAAAAGAAAAAAAGGAGAGGCTGGGAGCTTCCGTCATCAGGAGTGGGGGGGCTTGGCCAGGCACCCCAGTGGGGACCCCCAACCCTAAAGGGGGTGTGGCCAGCCTGAAAACAGCTATCAGCCCCTCACCCAGGCTGGCCATACATCCATGGGGTGAGGGTCCCCACTGGGGGAGCTTGACCAGCCTGCGAACAGCCATCAGCCTCTCACCCAGGCTGGCCAAGCATGCCAGTGGGACCCCCACCCTGATCCAGGACACCCTTCAGGGCAAACCAGCCGACCCCCACCCATGCACCAGGACTCTATCCTATATAATAAAAGGGTAATATTCAAACTGACCCTAACAGCAGAATGACTGGTCACTATGACACACACTGACCACCAGGGGGCAGATGCTCAATGCAGGAGCTGCCCCCTAGTTGTCAGTGTGCTCCCACAGCGGGAGCTCTGCTCAGCCAAAAGCCAGGTTGACGGCTGCCAGTACAGTGGTGGTACAGACTAATCAGGTTGTTTTGATTACGGTGGCTTTGTAGTACAACTTGATATCTGATTTTGTGATTCCTCCAGCTTTGTTCTTTCTCAAGACTGCTGTAGCTATTCGAAGTCTGATTGCCAGTGTAGGCCCATCTCCCAGGGAGCGGGCCTAAGCCAGGAGGTGGACATCCCCTGAGGGGTCCCAGACTGCGAGAGGGCACATGCAGGGCTGAGGGACTCCCCCAACCCCGAATGCACAAATTTTTGTGCACCAGGCCTTTACTCTAATATAAAGACACTGAGGCATAAATATTTTGACAACTCTTGCTCAAATTTGTATTGTTAGTGTGGAACAAAGTTCAAATCTGTTTTCAAAATCTGTGTTTTTGCCTCCCAAAGGATAGCATCTCTCAAAGTCCATGAGTGAAATTTCCATAGCACTCTCTCTGTATAAATATGCCTTTCCCAACCTTCTGCTTGCTCTGTGCTTTTCCGATTATATCAAAAGCCCTTGAGAGTGAATATTTTACTTTTTAATTTAAATTCTTTATTGTTTAAAGTATTACATAAGTCTCCTTTTTGCCCCATTAAGATCTCCCCAGAGGCTCCCACATCTTGCACATGCCCTCACACCCCTACTATCTGTGTCCATTGGTTATGCTCATATGCATGCATACAAGCCCTTTGGTTGATCTCTTACACCTCCACTCCCCTGATTTCCCTCTGTGGTTTATTGGTCTCTTTGATGTTTCTGTCTCTGTATCTACTTTTGTTCATCAGTTTATGTTGTTCATTATATTCCACAAATGAGGGAGATCATGTGATATTTATTTTTCTCCAACTCGTTATTTCAATTAGCATAATGCTCTCCAGTTCCATCCATGCTGTTGCAAATGGTAGGAGTTCCTTCTTTTTTACCGCAGCACAGAATTCCATTGTGTAGATGTACCACAGTTTTTTTAATCCACTCAACTGCTGATGGGTAATTAGTCTGTTTCCAAATTTTAGCTATTGTAAATTGTGCTGCTATGAACATAGGGGTGTATATATCCTTTTTGATTGGTGTTTCTTGGGATATATTCCTAGAAGTTGAATTACTAGAAGTGGGTCAAATGAGAGCTCCATTTTTAGTATTTTTGAGGAAACTCCATACTGTTCTCCACAGTGGCTGCACCCGTCTACATTCCCATCAGAAGTGCACCAGGGTTCCTTTCTCTTTGCATCCTGGCCAGCACTTGTTATTTGTTGATTTGCGGATGATAGCCGTTCTGCCAGGTGTGAGATGGTACCACAGAGTCGTTTTGATTTGTATCTCTCAGATGATTAGTGACTTTGAGCATGTTTTCATAGGTCTCTTGGCCTTCCTTATGTCTTCTTTTGAAAAGTATCTATTTAGGTCTGTTGCCCATTTTTTGATTGGGTTGTTTGTCTTCCCTTTATTAAGTTGTATGAGTTCCCTGTGTATGTTGGAGATTAAACCCTTATCAGAGATATCATTGGCAAATATGTTCTCCCATGCAGTGGGTTTTCTTGTTGTTTTGTTGATGGTTTCTTTTGTTGTAAAAAAGCTTTTTATTTTGAGATAGTCCAAATTTTTAATTTTCTCTTTAGTTTTCATTGCCCTAGGAGCTGTGTCAGTGAAGATACTGCTTCAGCATATATCTGAGATTTTGCTGCCTGTGGATTTCTCTAGTATTTTTATGGTTTCCCATCT
Source organism: Myotis davidii (assembly GCF_000327345.1). NCBI lineage: Eukaryota > Metazoa > Chordata > Mammalia > Chiroptera > Vespertilionidae > Myotis > Myotis davidii. The sequence goes on along the minus strand of NW_006282530.1, from coordinate 253,532 downwards.
TACGTTTAAGTCCTTTATCCATTTTGAGTTTATTTTTGTGTATGGTGTAAGTTGGTGGTCTAGTTTCATTTTTTGCATGTGTCTGACCAAATTTCCCAGCACCATTTATTGAAGAAACTGTCTTGACTCCATTGTATGTTCTTGCCACCTTTGTCAAATATTAATTGAGCATAGTGGTTTGGGTCAATTTCTGGGTTCTCTATTCTATTCCATTGGTCTATATGTCTGTTCTTGTGCCAGTACCAGGCAATTTTGAGAATAGTGGCTTCATAATACAGTTTGATATTTGGTATTGAGATTCTGCTTACTTTGTTCTTCTTTCTCAGGATCACTGCAGCTATTCGGGATCTGTTTTTATTCCAGATGAATTTTTGAAGAGTTCTTTCTATGTCTGTGAAATATGCTGTTGGCATTTTAATGGGGAGGGCATGGAATCTATAGATTGCTTTGGGTAGTATGGACATTTTAATGATATTGATTCTACCAGTCCCTGAACATAGTATGTTCTTCCATCTGTTTATGTCTTCCTCTATCTCCTTTTTCAATGTCCTGTAGTTTTCTGAGTAGAGGTCTTTTATGCCCTTAATTAAGTTTATTCCTAGGTATCTTAATTTTTTTGTGCAATGGAAAATAGGACTGTATTTTTAGTCTCTCTTTCTGTAAGTTCACTATTGCTGTATAAAAATGCCATAGATTTATTGGTGTTAATTTTGCATCCTGCTAAATTGCTGAATTCATTTATTAAGTCTAATC
>NW_006282530.1:234566-252461 GCF_000327345.1 Myotis davidii | reverse complement strand
ATTGTCCTGCAGTTCTCTTTCTTTGTGGTATCTTTATTTGGTTTTGGAATTAGGGTAATGCTGGCTTCATATAAAGAGCTTGGAAGTGTGCTTACCTCTTGAATTTTTTGGAATAGTCTGAGAATGATTGGTTTTAGTTCTTTGAATGTTCAGTAAAACTCCTCTGTGAAGCTATCTGGTCCAGGGCTTTTGATTTCTAGAAACTTTTTGATTACTGTTTCAATTTCATCAGTAGTTATTGGCCTATTCAGGTTTTTTGATTCTTTCTGATTGAGTTTTGGAAGCTTGTATTTTTCTAGGAACATTCCCATTTCGTCGAGGTTGTCCAGTTTGTTGGAGTAGAGTTGTTCATAGTATATTTTTTTTAACAATCCTTTGTATATCAGTGGGGTCAGTTGTTGCTTTACCTCTTACATTTCTGATTTTGTTTATTTGTGTCCTCTCTCTTTGTTTCTTGGTGAGCCTGGCTAGAGGTTCATCAATCTTGTTTATGCTTTCAAAGAACCAGCTCTTGGTTTCATTGATCTTTTGTATTGTTGTTTTCTTTTTTGTATTTGTCTCTATGTCATTTATTTCTGCTCTGATGTTTATTATTTCCTTCCTTTTTCTGACACTGGGCTTTTCTTGATGTTCTCTTTCTAACTCTTTGAGTTGTATGGTTAATTTATTGCTATTTTTTCTTGTTTTTCAAGGTAGGCCTGTAGAGCTATGAACTTCCCTCTCAGGACTGCTTTCATTGTGTCCCATAGATTTTTTATTGTTGTGTTTTCATTGTCATTTGTTTCCAGGATGATTTTTATTTCTTCTTTGAGCTCTTTGGTAACCCAATAACTGTTTAATAGCATGCTATTTACCCTCTAAGTGTTGGATTTTTTTCATTGTTTTTATTGTAGTTGTTTTCTAGTTTTATGCCATTGTGATCAGAGAAGATGCTTGTTATGATTTCTATCCTCTTGAATTTGAAGAGACTTTGCCTGTGAGGTCTATCTTTGAAAATGTCCTGTGTGCACTGGAGAAGAATGTATATTCTGTACCTTTGGTGAAATATTCTGAAGATATCAATTAAGTCCATCTGATTAGTGAGTCATTTAAGATTGCTGTTTCTTTGCTGATTTTTTGTTTAGAGAATTTATCCAGAGGTGTCAGTGGGGAAATAAAGTTCCCTAGTATGACTGTATTGCTATCAATCTCTCCCTTGATATCTTCCAGAAGTTGTATTATGTTTTTGGGTGCTACTGTGTTGGGTACATATATGTTTACAGAGTTATATCTTCTTCTTGAATTGTTCCCTTTAGTATTATGAAATGGCCTTCCTTATCTCTTGTTATGACCTTTACTTTGAGGTCTATTTTGGGAGATATTTTCAATTTTGAATGATAGCCTTGCTGAGTATAGTATTCTTGGATTGATTCCCTTGCTTTGCATCACTTTGTATATTTCATTCCATTCCCTTCTGGCCTGGTGTGTTTTTGTTGAGAAATATGTTGATATTCTAATAGGAGATCCATTGTAGGTAACTTTCTGTCTCTCTCTGGAAGCCTTTAAGATTCTTACTTTGTTGTTGGTATTTGCCAATTTAATTATGATATTTCTTGGTGTCCATCTTTTGGGGTTCATCTTGTTTGGGACTCTATGTGCTTCTTGGACTTGAATAGTCTTTTTCTTGCCAAGATCAGGGAAGTTTTCTGTCATTATTTCTTCAAAAAGGTTTCTAATCTTTTCTTCTCTTCTTCTTCTGGTACCCCTATTATGCAAATGTTGTTTCATTTTGCATTGTCCCAAAGCTCCCTTAGGCTCTCCTCTTGCTTTTTAAATTTTCTCTCCAGCTGCTGCTGTGTTTGTATGTTTTTTCCTACCTTGTGTTCTAATTCTCTGATGTGGTCCTCAGTCACTTCTAGTCTACTGTTTAAGCCTTCCATTGTGTTCTTTATTGCAGCTATGTCATTCTGCATTTCCTCTTAGTTCCTTTTCATGTTGGTGACATTCTCATTCAGCTCCTTATAATTATGTTGAGTTGTATGTATTTGTCATCCAGCTGTTTGAGCATCCTTATAACCATTATTCCAACCTCTTTCTCTGACATATTACTTGCTTTAATTTCATTTATCTCTCTTTCTGGTAATTCCTCTTTTTATTTCCTTTGGGGATTGCTTTTTTGTCTTCCCATGTTTCACTGTAACATTTTAATTGTAGATCCAATTGCTTTGTTACTCAGGTTCTTTTGGGGATGGTGCTACTGGTGTGATCTCTCCAGTCTCCTGGACTTAGTAATTTAGCATAGCTCCTTACTTGAGCTATTTGGGTTCTCTTGATGTAAGTCTGTGAGCTGGAAAGGTGCAACCGCGGTGTCTAGAAGTCAGCAGCCATGGAGGGAGGTGTCCCAAGTTTTTCTGTCTCGCACCATTGGTTGAAATTGCATGTGCCCAGCAAGGACTTACAGTGGCACCCAGGAGCTATCTGTTGGAATGGTGCGGCTCAGGAGGCCTGCGCTCTGGAAAGGCGTGACTGTGGTTTCCAGAGTTCTGTAGCTGTGGGGTGGGCAAACTCAGCATTTGCTTCTGCAGCTGTGGTTTGATACATGTGCCCCCAGTAGTGGCTCATAGGTGCACCCATGACGTGTTTGCCAGCAGGGTGCACTGACGCACTCTGAAGGGCCCTGGCACTGAAGCAGCTCAATTGGGGTGTCTGTGGGCAGTTATCCAGGATGAGTAAATTTGGAATTTCTACTGCTGGGAGAGTGCATCCCTGTTTGTCCAAGATCACACCCAGAGGGGGCTCACAGTGGTTCCCAAGTGCACCCTGTGGATCAATGGACTCAGGGGGCCTGTGCACTGGAAACACGTGACTGTGGCATTGTGTTTGCTAGCGCAGAGCTCTGATGCACTCTGAGGGGCCCTGGCACTGAAGTTGCGCAGCTAGGGTGTCTGAGGGCAGTTATTCAGGAAGAGGGGATTCAGAATTTCTACTGTCTGTACAAAGTCACACCCAACAGGGGCTCACAGCAGCATCCAAGAACTGTTGGTGGAGTGGTGTGCCTAGGAAATGCATAACTGTGCATTTGCCACTGGGGAAGGGGAAGTTGCACTTACCGCTGCGTGCGCAGTGCACCTTTGGAGGAGGAGGTCCCAGAGTCCGCGGGTCTGTGGGTGGGGCAGCAGGATTTTGGCTGGAGTGGCTGCTGAGTTGCAGGCAGTGTCCAAGGCCTGTCTGGGTGGTGGTGCTGATGAATTCCTAGAAGAGACTGCTCTCCCCTTTAAGATGGCGTGGGCTCCATGCCTGAGTCCTTCAGCCTGGGGAGTGCCCGCAGCGGTGGTAGTTTCTCCCTGTCCAAGAGAGCCTGGTCTGCCAGCCCCTGCTGCTCCTGCCAGATTTAACTGTCCCTCACTCACACACACACCACACACATCCACATACTCTCCTTTCATCCCCTCACTCACTCACATCCTCTTCCTCACCTCCATCCTGCCAGCCACCATCTTTTTCCAAAAGAAGGAATTCTTACCATTTGTAACAGCATGGACCTATATCAGGGAAGTTTTCTGTCATTATTTCTTCAAACAGGTTTTCTATTCCTTGCTCAGTTTCCTCTCCTTCTGGCACCCCTATTATGAGGATGTTGTTTTCTTTCGTGTTGTCCCAAAGTTCCCTTAGGCCACCGGTTCTTAACCTGTGGGTTGCGACCCCTTTGGTGGTCGAATGACCCTTTCACAGGGATCGCCTAAGACCATCCTGCATATCAGATATTTACATTACAATTCATAACAGTAGCAACATTACAGTTATGAAGTAGCAATGAAAATAATTTTATGGTTGGGTCACAACATGAGGAACTGTATTTAAAGGGCCAGAAGGTTGAGAACCACTGCAAACAATAAAAATTTTAAAAAATAGAGACCAATTAGACAAACTTAGACAAATCTATGTTGTGGGACATTCCACAAGACAATTATTCTGGACTCAAAAAAAGTCATGATCATTGAGGTAAAAAAAAAAAATGGGTGGGAATACTGGTAGACTGAAAGAGACTGAAGAACATAACAAGTAATTAAAAGGCAATAAAAAACAATTTAGAAAATTTGAACATAGATGCTATTATGGAATGATTATTAGTTTTTTAGGTGTGAAAATAGTACTGTAGTTCTGTAGGAGATTGTTCTTATTCATAAAAGACTCCTACTCAAATATTCCGGCCATAATGACTATAACTTACTTTCAAATCACATAGCAAATCATAAATTATGTAATTGTATATCTGTCTATATACACCTATCATCTATCTATCTATCTATATATCTATCTATCTATCATCTATCTATCATCTATCATCTTTCTCTCTCTCTCTCTCTCTACTTACCTACCTAGAGTGACAGAGACAGAGAGAAATCAAGAAAGAGAGAGAGACTATATATATGACAAAATGTTAGCAATTGTTTAATCTGGGTGGAAGATTTATGGATTTTCATTATATCATTCTTTCAAGTTTTCTGTATGTTTGAAATACAACCCTTTCCCCACCAAAAAGACAAAAATAAACTATCTGCATTTAAAAACAACAAAAACAGTATGTAGTTTCCTCAAAGAAATTAAAAATGGAACTTTCGTTTGAAACAGCGATCCTACTTCTGGGAATATATCCTAAAACCCCCAAAACACCATTCTGAAAGAATATATGTACCTCTATGTTCATAGCAGCATTATTTGCAATAGCTAAGATTTGGAAACACCCCAAATGCCCATAGTAGATGAGCGGATAAAAGAAATCTGTGGGACATTTATACCTTGGAATATAATACTATGCAGCTGTAAAAGAGAGGGATTTCTTATCCTTTGGGACAGCATGGATGAACCTGGAAAATATTATGCTAAGTGAAATAAGCCAATCTGAGAAAGACAAATATCACATGATCTCACTTATTTTTAGTGTCTAATGAGCACAATGTACTGACCAACAAAATTAGACCTGAAGAATCGAGGCATGGAACAGACTGATATACCTTGATATGGGGTTTGGGGGTGAGAAGAGATAAACATAAGAATTTATAGGCTTATAAGCATAGCCCATGGACATGAGCAACAGGGTAGTGAAGATATGAGGTGGGTAGGGGCTGGGAGGATGGGGTTAAAGTGGGGAGAAAGGGGAGATATCTATAATACTATCAACAGTGAAAAGTATATTTTAAAAACAAGGGTGGGTAAAGGATTCATGGTGGGTTTGGCTTTAATTGGGAATAAAATTTTTAAGGGAGTGAGGAGGGGGGTGAATAAATAGAGAGGTTGGTGGTAATGGTACCATGCATAGCATGAGCAACATTAAAAGAAATATTCTGTTTTTGACAGGATGTTAAGCAATCTACTTTGGTCTACAAAATTTCTGGTCTGTACTCATTAAAACTATCAGTGTGTTAAAAAACAAGGAAAAGCTGGAGAGCTCATTCAGCTAGAAGGGGACTAAGAAAGAATGATGTCTAAATGCAATGTGAGATCCTGGATTATAGCCTGATTTGGGTAAAATAGTCTATTACTGGGAAAATTTGTACAATTTGAATATAGATTGTATATTAGATACCAAAACTGTATCAATGTTAAATTTCCTAAACTTAAAAAAAGTAAAAGAGAATAGATGCAAATATATATAATTTTATTGGGAAATTAAATAAAAATGTTGAATTCGTGACTAGTCATATAAATAAAATTTAAATAAGAATATGCCATATAATAGCACTAAATTAATTTTTATTTAATTAAATTGATATAAATAATTCAGCATAAAAGAAAAACAAAATTCTAGCCCTTATGTTGTAGTTAGCTAGAGATTTTAGTTTCTTTCATGAGTAGGTGTTGAGAATGGGAGTGGAGTTGGTCAGCGACAGTAGCCCCAATCCTCACTCTTAAATGAAGTAATCACATCCTCTTTATCTCACTGGAATTGAACTGCAGTCTGCTTAGCCTCCTTCCAGAATGGGTGTCCAGCCAGCAGATGGCTCCTGCAGAGCCCACTAACTTCCATGCCTCTGGTTCATGGAGAGATTTATCTTGTTTGTTTTTGGAGCCTTATTAATGTCTTTAATTTTCTGTTCTATTTTATCTACTTTTCCTTTGCATTTTGATTGAGGGAGGTATGTCTCACTAATAGGTATAATTTAAGAATGACATAGATAGAATCATGTTTTAAAAACAATTTTCATTTTTCAGTTGACATACAATATTATGTTAGTTTCAGTTGTACCACCCAGTGATTACAAATTTATATATTTTATGAAGTGATCACCCTGATAAATCTGGTACCCATCTGACAACATACAAAGTTATTACAATAGTAGAGGCCTTGTGCATAAAATTTGTGCACTCAGGCGGGGGGCGGGGTTGTCCCTCAGCCCGGCCTGCACCCTCTTGCAGTCTGGGAGCCCTCAGGGGATGTTCAACTGATGGCTTAGGCCTGCTCCCCATAGGGCGGGTTGGACATCCTTAGCGCTGCTACAGAGGCAGGAGAGGCTCCTGCCACGGCTGCTGCGCTCACCAGCCATAAGCCAGGTTTCTGGCTGAGCAGTGCTCCCCCTGTGGGAGCGCACTGACTACCAGAGGGCAACTCCTGCATTGAGCGTCTGCCCTGTGGTGGTCAGTGCGTGTCATAGTGACTGGTCGTTCTGCCGTTTGCTTGATTTGCATATTAGCCTTTTATTATATAGGACTATTGCCTATATTTTCTATGCTGTACTTTACATTCCTGTGATGATTTTATAACAACCAATTTGTACTTCTTTTTTAAAAATATATTTTATTGATTTCAGATAGGAAGGGAGAGGGGGAAAGAGAGATAAACATCAATGATGAGAGAGAATCATTGGTTGGCTGCCACCTGGATGCCCCCCACTGGGGATAGAGCCAGCAACTGGGTTTGTGCACTGACCAAGAATCAAACACTGATCTCCTGGTTCACAGGTCAACCGTTGAGCTACACCGGCGGGGCCCAGTTTGTACATCTTAATCCCTTCACCTTTTTCACCCAACCCCCCCACCCCCCTCCGATTTGGCAACCATCAAAATGTTTTCTTTTTTTTAATTTAATTTTTTTTTATTGATTTCAGAGAGAAAGGGAGAGGAAGAGAGAGATAGAAACATCAATGATGACAGAGAATCATTGATTGGCTGCCTCCTGCACACCCCCTACTGGGGATTAAGCCCACAACCTGGGCATGTGCCCTCGATTGGAATCGAACCTGGAAACCTTCAGTCCACAGGGCGATACTCTATCCACTGAGCCAAACCAGCTAGGGCCAAATTGTTTTCTTTATCTAGTATATGAGTCTGTTTCTGTTCTGCTTGTTGGTTTATTTTGCTTTTTAGATTCCTCACATAAGCAAAATCATATATCATTTGTCTTTCTCAGACTTACTTCACTCAGTACAATACCTTCTAGGTTCATCCATGTTGTAGCAAATGGCAAGTTTTCATTCTTTTTTATGCCTGAATAATATTCCATTGCATATTTGAATCATTTTTTCTTTATCCACACATCTATTGATGGATACATAAATTGCTTTTATATCTTAGCTATTGTAAATAATGCTGCAATGAACACAGATGGATATATCTTTTCAAATTAGTGTTTTGGGTTTCTTTGGATATGTACCCCAAAGTGGAATTGCTGGGTCCTTTTTTTTGTCTCTTGTTATAATCTTTGATTTAAAGTCTAGTTTGTCTTTTATTTTTAATTGGATTTGCATGAAATAGTTTTTTTTTTCATTTCCTCACTTTCAGTCTGTGTATGTCTTTCCATCTGAAGTGGGTCTCTTATAGACAGCATATTTAAGGCTTTTGTTTTTTTTTATCCATTTAGCCACCATACTATGTCTTTTTCTGAGAGCATCTAATCCATTTTCATTTAAAGTAGTTATTGAGAGATATATATATTTTTAAAGAAGACCATTTAACATTTCTTATAGTACCAGTTTTGTGGTAATAAACTTCTTTAGTTTATTTTTTGTCTGGGAAGCTCTATCTGTTCTTCAATTCTGAATAATAGCTTTGGTGAGCAGAGTATCTTGGTTGTATGTCCTTGCTTCTCATCACTTTGAATATTTCATGCTGATCCATTCTGGCTGGCAGTTCCTGTTGATAAATCATCTGACATTTTAGTAAATCATTTTAGTAACTCCATTGTAGGAGTTACCTACCTGCTTTTCTCTTAATGGTTTTAAGATTCTCTCTCATTAACCTTTGAATTTTAATTATGTGTGTTGGTGTGAGCCTCTTTGGTTTCATCTTGTTTGATGAACTCTGATTTCGTTTCCTAGAGTAGGAGAGTTTAAGTCATTACTTCTTCAAATAGATTCTCATTCATTTAAAAGTAATTATTTTTCTTTTTGCTGCACTGATTGTGTGTTTTCTGCTATTTGTTTTACAAATTGCTGATTCAATTCTCTGCTTCATCTAATCTGTTCTTGAGTATTTCTAGCGTATTTTTCATTTCAGCTATTGTATTATTTATTTTGGATGAGTGTGTTTTTATGGTTTCTATGTTATTTTTTATGCTGTTGAAGTTTCTTGAGCATCCTTATAACCATTGGTTTGAACTCTGTATCTGGCAGTTTGCTAGACTCTATTTTATTTATTTCTTTTTCTGGAGGTTTCTCCTGTACTTTCATTTGGGACATGTGTTTTGTCTTCTCATTTTGGCTGCCTCTCTGTGATTATTTCTGTGTATTAGATAGATCTTCTAGGTCTCTAGTCTTAGTAGAGTGACCTCATGTATAAGGTGTCTTGTAGGACCCAGTGGTATAATTTCCTTGGTCACTTGAGCTGGGAACTCCAGGTGCATACCCAGTGGGAGCTTCCTGTTGTAGTTGAGCCTTGATTGCTGTTGACACATCAGTGGGAGGTATTGACCCTCAGGCTGACTGGCTGTGAGGATTGCACACAGCTATAGTGGAGAAACTGTTGTGCAGGGGCCAACCCCATGGAGCAAAACTTGTTTCAACAGGGCTTTGTTGCCCACTGAGTCTGCCCATTGAGTGTGTTGCTTGTGGGTAGTTCAGTGGTGCTATGGCATGGTCTGAAGCTGGACCAGGTGCTCTGCCTGTGGGACTTTTTGGGAGGTACAGGCTAAGGTCAGCTGCTTCCTATGTCCTGACCAGGGCTACCTTGAATGAGCTACAACGTGATCTGCAGATGGCTACTACAGTTTTTTTGTGCTCAGTCACAGTGGGCTGCAGGAAGCAGGGATGGCACACAAGAACACAAGAGAAGCTATCCAGAAGCTATTTCTCCCATTCTCACTGTTTTTTTCTGCAACCAGAGAACCTCCTCTTTGGAAAGGCTATGATGTACAATTTCTCTTTCAATGTGAGACATAATTTCCTATTCAAATGTCTTCCTAAGGAAGCTTATGGGATGGGAGTTCCATCCCCACTTAAGGGTTTCAAAACAGCTAAATTTTTTTTTTTTTGGGGGGGGAGGTGCAGTAAAATGTAAAGGTAGGTAAAATTAAACTATTAAACTGTGGCAACAAATGATCCAAACCATTTGCATCAGTTACAGACACTAAGAAAGGTTGAGCTAAACTTGAGGGGTGGATTATCACAAAAAGGTGGCACTATAGTATCTCCTGTAATTTACTACAATATCCCAAATTGTTACTAGTTGTAAATGGACTCAGAAACAATTACTTTCCCCTAGGTTGTAAACAAAGCCCTGTCTCATATCATTTCCTGGCATTCTCAGAGAGATCCCAAGAGGAACCAAGGCATATGCTCTGTTGTTTTAATCCTTATCCAAGTACAAACTTATTGATTTTAGAAAGAGAAAGGGAAAGAGAGAAAAAGAGAGAGAGAGAGAGAGAGATCAGTTGCCTTCGCATATGTGCCCTGATTGGGAATCAAACCCACAAACTTTCAAAGTATGTGATGATGCTCTAAACACCTGAGCCTTACCAGCCAGGGCACATGCTGAGTTTTGAAAGATGAAAAACTTGGTTTAATTAGTTGTCCAAAGTCACAGAACTAGTAAAGTGTGAGTGTGTATCTCTTAGATCAATCCCTCATTTTGGTCTGGGCTTTGGTGAGTTAAACTTGGGAGCATTTTGGTAGAATGACAGGAGATACAATTTTTTTTTTCCATGAAATCCAGGTAATTGGTTTAATAGCCAAAAAAATTTAAATGCAAATAATTCGAGCACTGAATGAATTAGTATACCTGCTCTCTGAAAGACCTTGGATGTCTGTCTTTTGGGGTCAACATGAAGTGGTTCTGTGAGAAACTCAAGGTGCTTTCTGCTCCTTCCTCAATATTGTCATCCAAATAAAATCTGAATCCAGATTCAGGTGAAGGGAAAGGGCAATCATAAAGGTGGAAAGTGAAACCTGAGGGACAGAGGAACATGGGGAAAGGAAGTCCATAGCACGACACATCTGCTTGTCTACTCAAAAGACATCTATTGAATGACTATTCTGATAGTGTCAGCCCTGTGCAGTGCCTGAGGATGCAATGTGAGCAAAGAAGAGTTCTCTGTACCTCTACCCGACCCCAGGAGAGTTCCCAAGTCTGGGAGACAGACACACAGGTAGACAAGTAATTAAAAGCAGTATTTACACTTTGCTGGTGAGGGATCTTAATGGGCTGGTTAAGGTGCTGTTCCCAGGTCCAGCCTGGGAACCCTTATGTTCTGGTTGCCTATCTCCCTCCCTCCTGAGTGCTGCTTAGCAGGGGGTTTAAGGAGGAGGAATATTTTGGCTCTGAGCCAAAGTGAAGCTCAAGCTTTCTCAGAATTATACTGCAGCCCTAGCAAAGCTTCCCCATTGGTGACCAACTCAGTTTCTCTATGAAGCATTTCTTTTCTGCTTTTCTCTGTTACAAGTAGGAAAAGAATAAGAAAGCGGGCGGGGGGAGGACAGAGGCATTCATGGCACTGAGCTGCAATGGAGGCAGGTCTCCAACACCAGGAATTAAAGGTATTTAGGGATACCCAGGCAGTGCCAGTGTTTTCTGATATTCATTCACATAGATGACAAGTCTTTACCAGAAGTTAACATTAACTGGAATTGTGAGAACACTAATGAGAATATACAAACAAGAGCAACATTAGAGGAAAATAGGTGCTTAAGAAAACATTGAGTGAATGAGTCAGAATAATTGCAAGGCAGTCACTTTAAGAAAAACTTTTATTGTATCTGTGACCTCCCAACATCATCCCTCATGGCTGTGAATACCTTTGAGAATTTGCATATAATTCTGGTAGTTTTGGTACAAGTATTTATAAGACTGCATAGGCCATTTAAACCTTCAAATCCAAGTTAATTTGGATACTCTACTAAACATGATTACTGTCAGCGTTGATTAGTCATCCAGAGAGAAAATTAAATACTGATATTGCCATTTATCTGTAGATAATGTCAAGCCTGTAATGACAGTGCATTTTATGAGGGGAGGAAAAGAGCTCCTGACCTTTGCTCAGAGAGAAGTACTGCTAAACTGGGGCCTCTGGGCCACTGGAGAGAGGGCTTTCTGCCCTGGCACTTCCTGGACTAGGACACCCACCTCATGTGCAGCTGAAACTCACCATCCCTAGGCACTGGCTGGCTTTCTGTTCAGCTGCAGGCCCTACACAGGTCATGACTGAGCTGAGGAGCAGTTCCCTCTTCATGGAAATTATGGCAAGGCTGTCAGAAGTTAAAGGTTAATGAGTATGAACTAGTGTGTGAGTGGATACCACTGAGAATAGCAAAGCAGGGTGCTTGACTTCCAGGTACTTATTATAGACCATCTTTACAACTGCTAAACAAAGCAAGAAATTTAATCACTCAGCTGATTTTTCTAAAAACTGTTTTCTTCGGTAAGCATTTTCTTTCTTTTTTAAACCATGTAACTAATAACCCCATTTATTAGTGCTTTTCCTTACAATGAACTTCACAGAGGGTTAAATTGGTTACACAAGTGTCAGTGTTAGTATAGGTGGCTAGATATGAATAAATGAGGGGAGCAAAGGTAATCTGACATTTAGCCTCATAAACTGGGAAGCTGAATCAAATACACCTGCTTCACTAAGAAGTACAGCATTCACAGACTTCCCAGGAGACTAACACATCTCTGCCTTTGGGATTTAATCTTCAGCAGGCCCTGAATGGGCAGAAAAAGTCTTGGGGAACTGCTGTCCTAGTATCAAATTATGGGGGAAGTAAGGAAATTTCTCTGCCTGGTACATGCTCAGTAGAAGCCAAGATGGCACAGGGGGAGGTGCTTCTACTCTGAGGTGTATGCAGAAGCAACTAAGATGGCAACCATATAAGAAAAGGATCTGATTGAAAAGGAAGACAGAAACCCAAAAGATCTAGGGAATAGATTGATTAGGGGGAGGGCCCAATGAAAGAATACAAAAGATTGGAAAATTGATTGGTTATTTTGAAAGAATGCCTGGTCCTTCCCAAGTCCAAGATAATATAATCCAAGCTTAACAAGGTCATACTCTCTTTCTCTCTGGCCCTGTAACAGATATTTGTTCCTGTGCTCTGTGCATTCCTACATTCTCTCTCCATAGAAGCCATGTGGCCTTAGCCACTACCTGCTATAGCAGCAGTCGGCAGTTGCAGGGACTACAAGTGCAGACTACAAGTGAGAGCCTGCATATAGCAATGCAGTGGTAGCCTGAGTGCAGCTCAGAACAAACTACACTAGCTGAATGGGGACAGAGACTAAACTGGATTAAGCTTTGGTATGGAACAGAAGGTCTGGACACTGGCCCTATTTCTGGGGCTGATGAAGACAAGGCTGTACTTTTCCACAGCAGGATGGAACTGAACTGGCAAAGTCCTTTGTGTTTTCTCCAGCTTCAATGCACCGAACATTACACCACATCCTCCTATGAATGGTCCTTGAAATACTTTTATTGGGACACCACAAGGATCCCATTTCTATTGGCAACATCAGCATTGTCGATCTAGAGTCTATGGTGACTGGTATCACTAAAAAATTGGCCCCAGCAGTTTGAAGTAATTTATAATCTCATGATTTATAAGGAAATGCTTGCACAAGTAGTAAAAACTTTCATTTTCATGAGTTTTGTCTTTTTTAACAAAAGACACTATACATTAGTCTCAGAACTTTATTGTGTTCATTTTTGTTGTTGTTGCTGTTAATATCGGAATTTCCTGTAGTCAGTCATGGAGAGAAAATGTCCAGTTTCTTTGAGTCATGTGTATGACACCAAAGCAAGAGAGTTGAAGACACCATGAAGTATAAAGCATAATGGTTAAACAATCATAGTTTACAAGTGTTACCCATGATATTTCCAGTATCCACCTGGAAACATATGTATAATTATATTATTGACTACATTTAAATAATATATACAATATTTTTTATGATATTTCATCTGTACTTCTTAACCCCTTTATCTTTATTCCCAGTCCCCCACTCCCTTTCCCTCTGTCAACCATCAGTCTGTTCTCTGTATCTATGATTCTGTTTCTGCTTTGTATGTTTTTTTATATTATTCTTTAGCTTCAAATTATAAGTGATATTATATGAAATTTGTCTTTCTCTGGCTGATTTATTTTTTTAATATTTTTTTATTGATTAAGTTATTACATATGTGTCCTTATCCCCACATTACCCCCACCCCCCAACCCCCACTCATGCCCTCACCCCTCTGTTGTCTGTATCCATTGGTTAGGCCTATATGCTTGCAAATAAGTCCTTTGGTTGATCTCTCCCCATTACCCCCACCCTCGCCTACCTTCCCTCTGAGGTTTGATGGTCTGATCAATGCTTCTCTGTCTCTGGATCTGTTTTTGTATATCAGTTTATGTTGTTCATTATATACCATAAACGAGTGAGATCATGGGATATTTATTTCTCTTTGACAGGCTTATTTCACTTAGCATAATGTTCTCCAGTTCCATTCATGGTGTTGCAAATAGTAAGAACTCCTTTTTTACTGCAGCGTAGTATTCCATTGTGTAGATGTACCACGGTTTTTTAATCCACTCATCTACTGATGGGCACTTAGGCTGTTTCCAAATCTTAGCTATTGTAAATTGTGCTGCTATGAACATAGGGGTGCATATATCCTTTCTAATTGGTGTTTCTAGTTTCTTGGGATATATTCCTAGAAGTGGGATCACTGGGTCAAATGGGAGTTCCATTTTTAGTTTTTTGAGGAAACTCCATACTGTTCTCCACAGTGGCTGCAGCAGTCTGCATTCCCACCTGCAGAGCACAAGTGTTCCTTTTTCTCTACATCCTCGCCAGCACTTGTCGTTTGTTGATTTGTTGATGATTGGCTGACTTATTTCACTTGGCATAATACCCCATTCATGTTGTTGTAAATTATAAAATTTCATTTTTTAATGGCCAAGATTATAATATTCCATTGTATATATGTACCAGCACGTTTTTATGCACTCATCTGTTGATGCACTTGGGTTGCTTCCATATAGTTTAGCTATTATAAATAACACTGCAATGAACATAAGAGTGTATATGGTTTTTCAAATTAGTGTTTTGGGTTTCTTTAAATATATACCCAAAGTGAAATCACTGGGTCAAAAGGCAGTTCCATTTTTAATTTTTTGAGCAACCTCCATACTGTTTTCCATAGTGGATATACCAATCTGTATCCCCACCAACAGTGCTCAAGGATTCTCTTTTCTTCACATCCTAACCAACACTTGTTATTTCTATACTAGAGGCCCGGTGCATGAAATTCATTCATGGGGGAGGGGGCCCTCAGCCTGGCCTGCACCCTCTCTGATCTGGGAATCCTGAGGATCAGGCCTAAACCGGCAGTTGGATATCTCTCTCGCAATCCGGGACCGCTGGCTCCTAACCACTAGCCTGACTATCTGCCTGATCGCCTCTAACCCCTCTGCCTGCCTGCCTGCCTGATAGCCCCTAGCCATCTCTGCCTGCTGGCCTGATCGCCCCCTAAATGTCCCCTGCCAGGCTGATCACCCCTAACTGCTCCACTGCCTGCCTGATCATCCCTAACCACCTCTGCCTTGACCTCCGCCACCGTGGCTTTGTCCAGAAGGATGTCCGGAATGATGTCTGGAAGGTTGTTTGGCTGTCCGGAAGGTCTAATTAGCATATTACACTTTTATTAGTATAGATTACTGGCTATATTCCCTATGCTGTACTTTGCTTTCCCATGACTGTTTTGTAACTAACAATTTCTATTTTTTGATCCCTTCACCTTTTTAAAAATCCTCACCCAAGGATATGTTTTTATTGATTCGAGAGAGAGAGATTCATCGATGTAATAGAGAAACATATAGCCTCCCATACATAGCTCCGAGTGGGCATCAAACCCACAACCTATGTATGTACCCTAACTGGGATCAAATCCACAACTTTTCTGGTATACAGCAGAATGCTCTAACCCAGCAGTTGCCAAGCTTTTGGACCTCACGAACAACCAGTGGTCCGTGGACCACTGGTTGGCAACCACTGATCTAACTAACTGAGTCACCCAGCGTGGGCTCAGTGGTTCAGCTGGTCTTGCTGCTTCTTAGTGCTGGCCCTGCCCCCCGCCCACTGGTGGGTGGGGGGTGATCTGGGGCCAGGCCGGCTGTGGGAGGTAGAGGCACTGCAGGTCGCACCCCGTCCATCCTCTGTGGAGGCTCCAAGATTGCGCCACCCCCTTCCCACTACCTCTGCAGAAGGAGCCCCGGCACTGGACCGGTCCTCACCAACACCTCTCCCATGAAGCCGCCTCTCCCGCACCGCCTCTGTGGAAGGGGGTTCACTGGGACTACCATGGCTGGCCTGGCAGCACAGGCTCGCTGGCCCAGTCCCCTGTCCACTGGTCATTCTGGAAGGTCATCCGGAAGGTCGTTCAGCTGTCCAGCCTAATTAATATATTACTCTTTTATTATAGATTTATTGATGATAGCCATTCTGAAAGTTACTAGATGATATCTCACTGTGGTTTTAATTTGCATTTTTCTGATTATTAGTGACCTTGAGGATCTTTTCATATGTCTATGGGTCATCTGTACGTCCTCTTTGGAGAAGTGTCTATTCAGGTCTTTTGCTCATTTTTTAATAGAATTGTTTGTTTTCTTGCTGTTAAGTTGTATGAGGTTTTTATAAATTTTGTATATTAACCTCTTATTGGATTTCTCATTGGTGAATATGTTCTACCATTCTTGGGCTGTCTTTTGTTTTGTTGATGGTTCCTTTGCTGTACAAAAACTTTTGAGTTTGATGTAGTCCCATTTTTCTTTGTTCCCCTTTCTTGAGAAGATATATCAAAAAAATATTACTAAGAAAAATGTCAGAGATTTCACTACCTATGTTTTCTTCTAATATTAAATAAGAGTGGTGAAAGTGAACATCCCTGTCTTATTCCTACTCTTTAGGGAAACACTTTCAGTTTTTCTCCATTGAGTTTGATGTTAGCTGTGGGTTTTTCATACATGGCTTTTATTTTGTTGAGGCATGTTCCCTTTATTCCCACTCTGATGAGAATTTTTATCATAAATTGAACTGGATTTTGTCAAAGGTGTTTTTTGCATCTATTGATATGACCATATAATCTTTATCCTTCATTTTATTTGTGTGGTTTATCATGTTAACTGATTTACAGATATTGTACCAACTTAGTATCCCAGGAACAAATCCCATTTGATCATGGTGCATGTATTTCTGAACCAGTTTGCTATTTTTTTGAGGGATTTTGCATTTATGTTTATCAGGGATATTGGCCTATAGTTTTCTTTCTTTGTAGTATATTTTTCTGGTTTTGGAATTAGGATAATGCTTGCCATGTAAAATGAGCTTGGGAGTGTTCTTTCCTCTTGAATTTTTTGGAATAGTTTGAGAAGAATAAGTGTTAGTTCTTTTTTGACTGTTTGGCAAAATTCACTTGTAAAACCATCTGGTCCAGGAATCTTGTTTGTTGAATTTTTTTTATTACTGCTTTAATTTCATTTTTTGTACTTTGCCTGTTTAGATTTTGTTTTTCTTTTTTAAGAAAATTTTTATTGATTTCAGAGAGGGAGAGAGATGGAAACAACAATGATGAGAATCATTGATTGGTTGACTCCTGCACACCCCCTACTGGGGATCAAGCCTGCAACCTGGGCATGTGCCCTTGACTAAAATTGAACCCGGGGCCCTTCAGTCCACAGGTCGACGCTCTATCCACCAAGCCAAACCAGCTAGGGCAAGATTTTGTTTTACTTGATTCAGTTTTGGAAGATTGTATATTGCTGGGATTTTATTTATTTTTTAAGAATGTCCAATTTGTTGGCATATAATTATTTGTAATATTTTCTTAGAATCCTTTGTGTTGTCCTTGGTGTCAGTTGTTACTTCTTTCATTTCTGATTTTAATTATTTGGGTCCCTTAAACTTATCATGTTTTAAAAGTCTTTTCTTGAAAACAGAAACTAAGATGGCGGCAGAGATAAACACTGGGAAATTAATGCCGCTCACAACAATTGATTAATACCTCAGAGAAACAATACGGACTTCATCCAGAACCATAGGAAGCCTGGCTGACTGTAAACTCTACAACTAGAAGGAAGGAAAGGCACACTGAGACCCAGAGAAGCTGCAGAAGTAAGCGCAGAGGGTACGGGGCTCAAGGCGCGCGGAAAGGGGCTGGCACCCGAGGACGCGGCTGTCTTTTGAATCCGGAGGGAGACACAAGCTCCCAACGGCTCTGACCTCCGGTTTCGGGAAGTCTCTGGGGACCCAGGACTCATGCGGGGAGAAACTGGACTGTCTGGCAGCGGGCGATCTTGAGGGCGGCTTTCACTCAGAGGTGCTTGCAGCCGTTACCGGGACACTGAGACGCGCGACTCCTTAGGGCAGGGCTGAGGATCTGCCATAGCTGCTTGCTCCGCCCTTTGATTCCTTGAGACCCCGCCCCACCCAGGCTGCGGCAGAGGCTTTTGC
>NW_006282530.1:227550-233087 GCF_000327345.1 Myotis davidii | reverse complement strand
CGGGGGGGGGGGTAGAGGGTAACGGGGGGACAAGGACACATATGTAATTTCTTAATCAATAAAAAATATATTTAAAAAAAAAATAAAAGTCTTTTCTTTTTGCTACTGTGATTGGGTGTTTTCTGCTACCTTGCCTTCCAAACACTTATTTGATCTTCTACCTCATCTAACCTACTGTTGATTCCTTCCACTGTATTCTTCAATTAAGATACTATAGTCTTCATTTCTGACTTGGTCTTTTTATAGCTTTTGTGTGTTTGTTTTAATGCTGTTGAAGTTCTCACTCAGTTCCTTAAGCATTCTTACAAATATTGTTTTGAACTCTATATTTGGTAGGTTGCTTGATGCAATTTTATTTAGTTCTTTTTCTGGAAATTTCTCCTGTTCTTTCATTTGGGACATGTTTCTTTGTCTGTCCATTTTGTGTTCTTCTATGTGTTTTTCTGTGTATTGGGTAGATCTGCTTGTTAGGGTAGCCTTATGTATTAGGTGTCCTGTGGGTTCCAGTGGCACTGTCTCCCTGATTACCTGAGCTGGGTCCTCCAGGAATGTTCCTATGTGACACCTGCTCTTGCCCATCATGCTTGGGGTCAATCAACCCTCATGCTAGCTGACTGTGAGGATAAACATGAAGTGGAATTCACCTCAGCATGATCTGTTGCCTGTCAAGATATCACTTTGGATATGCCATTCATGGAGCTAGTTGGGTCCTGTTGAGATGTTGTCTGAAGCCCTCTACTATGTGCATTAGTTGTAGGGTCTCTTCAGAAAGACTCTGGTGCAAGTCAATGTCAGATACTTCCTATGATGGGCCTTAGGCAACTTGTTTGGAGCTACAAAGTATGCACAATTTGTGTTTGCCTCTGGTGGGACTGAATGCGCATGGGAGGGGCTAACGAGCACATCAATGTCACCTCCCATCCACTTTGAACCAGGGGGCAGATCAACAAAAAGCCCAAGCCACCCTGAGGTTTACCTCTGCCTGCTTGCTACCTGTTAGGCTCACTCACTAAAAAAGCCTTTTGGCCATAGATGAGTTGCATGAGGTAAGTTCTCAGTGAGTCACCAGGTATGCACTAGTGGTGTTCACCAGATTAATACAGAGCTTGGTCTGAGGACCACTGAGCAAAAGTCCAAAGTACTTTAAGGCCAGCTGCTACTTTCTGGGTGCCCACAGACCTGTGGTAGGACAGGTTCTCAAAGAGTCCTCAAGGTGGGACCAGCAGAGTTTATCAGGCCCAAACAGCAAGTTTGATTTGTGAAAGGAGGTATCTTTACCAGTTGGGTGTACAAGAAAAAAAAAACCCTGCCCTAGGGCCACACAATTCAGTGTGTCCTGGATTCTGCCTGGACCTCTTCAAGAGCCAGAGCTCAGCAGAGTGGGCTGCTGGGAATCAGGAGGGTGGCTTCCAGTAAGGCTTCTGAGAAGGGGGTAATGACCACCATCCCAGAGCCACACAACTCAGTTTCTGACACCTCTTAAGATCTCTTGAATCTGTCTGGTCTTCTATACCACAGGCCCAGGTGGTATTGGCTGACTCTTCTACAGAGTGTGAGCTTGGCAGGACTGTGTGAAGCTATTGCATTACTGCAGATTAATGTCATATGTAGGGGATTGCTTGACCCAAGAGAGATGGCATCTACACTGGCTGATGTTCCTTCAGTTTTCTTGCTGGAGACACACAAACAAGTTTCTCCTCACATGACTCTAGTTTGTTCTGAACTCCCTTCCTTGTACCAGAGCCCAGGATGAGTGCCTGCAAATTAGATTTTGTTTGCTAATCCTTAAACAGGGTGGCTATATTTTTTGCAGACTCTTATCTCTCCCTGGCAGACAGAATCCCTGCTCCTCAGGGAAGATATTTGCAGCTGAGATATCCATCTGGATTCCTAGCCATGGTACATAGGTGCAAGGCCAGCCCTTTTCACACTCCACCCTTCCTATCAGTCTCAATGTGGCTTCTTCTGTAAATTACAAGACTTCTGTTCAGCTAGTTTTTAGTTGGTTATTCAGATTGTTGGTTCTATATTTGAGTTGTAATTTCAGTTTGGTCCTGGGAGGAGGTGAATATTATTTCTACCTACTCGGCCACCTTCTTTGATCTTCTTCTGGATGTTGCAATTTTTTTTTTTTTTTACAAATTGAAGGCAAGAACCTCCAGCAGCAAAAAATAAAAATAAAACTAAATAAAAAATTACTCACTTTATTGTGATATTTGCTTTATTGCAGTGGTCTGGAACCGAACCTGCAATATTTCCTAGTTGTGCTTGTATTTGGCTGATTTATGGTAGAAAGGGAAATGTGTGGAGGAGCTCTCAGGTGGCTAAATGTTATATTGTGGAAAATGTCCTTGGCCATGAAGACAGCTTTGCACAGCTGCAGCTAGTCTAACTCTAAATTACCCATTTCTGGGAAGCAGGAAAAGTTTGGAAGCTCACTCTGAAACTTGCTTAACTGCTCACATTTTTTCCAACCTCAAAGCCTTCCATTTTATAGATGAGTAATCTGAGGTCTCAAAAGTTACATAGAGAAATTCCTCAGATATCCAGGAGTCTTTGTGGAGCATTTTGACATGCCAACTGCAGACACTTATAACACAGTTTCAGTAATTTATAGTTTTTTAAAAATTCACATACTTTATACAGAAGTTTCATTATCCAAAGCATTAATACTTGAGATTTTCCTTTATAGTCAAATAATAAGAGTTTATAGCAATGAGTGCTAAGTGGCTAGAGATAGTTGCTGATAATAAATAAATGGAATGCAGAAGCTGGGGAAGTAAGCCAAGGCTCCTGAGAGGCTCTCTAGAAGAAGAGCGCTGTGAGGTGGGTCTTAGGGTAAGGAAAGAGGAGAAGGACATCTTCATATGGGGAATGGAGAAGAGAAATGGATACCAAAATCATTTAAAATTAATAAACTAAAGAAATTGGTGGCTGCTTGGAAAGGAGTAAAGATGAAGGAAAAGGTGGCAGTTTTGGTATTGGTTGATGAGAGAATAGTGATACTCTCTCCCTTCCACGACTGGAGTCAGATTTAAGCTCTGTGTTCTCTAGTTATTGCCATGCATCTCTTTCCTAGCTCTTGGCACTCCTTAAACATTAATTGCTTTATTTTTCAGCATCATTGTATTATATGATATACTAATTTATTTTATTTATTGCTTCACCCCAAACTCCAACTAGATTGTAAGGTCACAGATCAGGGATATTTTTCATTTTGGTTTATTTCTGTTTCCTTAGAAGCTAGAACAAGAAAATACTAAATGTTGCGTATGTGTGTGTAGATATCTCTATATATGTATATGTATACTTCCAGAGCATTTAGTTATGTTTTATATTTTCTATATATTTTGATTTTTAAAGAAAGAAGAACATTTCATGCAAGTGGAAAACAGACGATTTATTGTGCTAATTGTCAATATTTCCAAATCTATATTTCAAAAAAGAATGAGGTGAAATAAAAAGATTTAGGACCAGAAGAATAGAAAGACCTGACAAAGTCTGTGTTGGCCTTGCTTTGTCTGGGTTTGCCTGGGAAAAAGGGAGGCAAGAATTATAAATATCCAGGTAAGTGGGAGCTGGTGCTGAATCTTGCAACTAGTGTTGTGTTGTTGGATAGGAGTGGAGTGCCAGTGAAGTTAGTCAGATCACTGAGTCTTAATAAAGTGATGGAAAATAAACATTCCTAGGAACATGATTCTTCAAGTCCCTAGAAGAATATAAATTGAGATCTTTGATGAAAAAAATTAAGAAGGTTGTTTGTCTCCTTAAATCTCCCTCCTTAAATCTCTTAAAGTGGCAGAGTAACGCTTTCAGTAAAAATAAACCCTATATTTAGGGGTACACTTAGTACCCTCAGGTGATTTATTTTTTATTACTCTTGTTTTCTGATACATGTATTTGGAATTGTAAATTTCCCTTTGAGTATCATATTTGTTTTATCACATGCATAGTCACAGGAAGTATTTTTATTGTTTGCTTTTAAGTGTTTCAAAATTCTTATAATGGCCCTGGCCGGGTAGCTCAGTTGGTTAAGGGCATCATCCCAATACACCAAAATTCCTGCTTCAAATAATATATATTTAGTGGTGTTTTTGCTTCCAGACATATGTACTTTTTTTTCTAAATTTTTTTCTAATGAGTTCCACTTCTACATCATTGTGATTAGCAAACATAGCCCACATGATACTATTTTTTTCCCTATAATTTATTAAGAATTACCATGTGATCTGTACTTGGTCAATTTTTGTAATTACACTTGTGCTTAAAAATATTTTTTATATTTGGTGGGTACAATATTATATATATATATATAATATTTAAAAGTTATTATTCATGAAATTTTGATCTATGAATGCTAAATTTTGACAGCTTGATTAATCAATTTCTGAGAGGAATGTGTTCAATGTCTTTGTTAAATTACATTGTTAGATGCATATGTATTTATAATCTATTTTTATTTTTCATCTCTATATTTTCAAACTTTGTATTCTTAAATTTGAAATGGAGAACATAACTGTCTCAGCTCTTTATTTCAATCTGAGCAACATGTTCTTTTGCTTACTGAGTTGAACAAATTTATGTATCTACACTATTAAAAGACAAAGATGCTAATTGACCTAAACTTTGCTACATCCAAGCCACATCCACCAGCCAATCAGAGTGACTATATGCAAATTAACCTAACCAAAATGGTGGCTGGCAGCCATGGAGCTGGAGCAAGCTGGAGGCTTAGTTGCCCCGGCGAGGGAGGAAGCCAAGCTTCTGGCCTGCTCTGGCTGGTTGTGGCCTCCACAAAAGGCAACAAAGTTTCAATTATAGAAGCTAAATAAATCCCAGATACCTGCTTCCAGCTAGCATCCACTGGGAGCTAAGGTGGCTGGGGGCCGTGTCCAGCCTGCAAACAGCCATCAGCCCCTCACCCAGGCGGCCAGGCACCGCAGCGGGTACCCCTACACTGAAGGGGCTATGGCCAGCCTGTAAACAGCCATCAGCCAGGCACCCCAGCAGGACCCCCCCCCTCACCAAAGGGGGTGTGGCCAGCCTACAAACGGTCTACCAAGCCTCTAGTTAATTATAATAATAAATTATTATGTAGTACTTTCTGCTACCATGCATGGCTCAAGGTACCTCAGAGGTAGATGAAATATCTTCTCTTTAGAAATGAGGAAACTAAGGCACAATGAGGCTAAGGAACTTGCTCAAGTTTACACAACAAGTAAATGATCAAGCCAAAAGGTGAGATATGAGCTCAGGGAATCTGGTTCTGGCTTCACATTTTTAACCATTATGTTATGGTGTCTCTGGGTTATTATCAGAATTTGATTATAACTTCTCTCTTATTCATGGTTTTTACTTACCATATCTTTTTTCTTCTTTTAATGCTTTCCAGTCTTATATGAATTCTGTATTCTAATTTGATGGTTATACATTATATCCACCTTTTCTTTTGGGTTGAATTTAGGGTAAGAACCAAGAACTTATATTAGCTACTGCTGGGTGCAGATCTAGGGGCCAATCTGAGTTTCCCCTCCTTC
>NW_006282530.1:224408-227518 GCF_000327345.1 Myotis davidii | reverse complement strand
ATTCCTGCTCCTCTTCCATATGAACACTCTATGCCAATCTTCTTGACTACTCTATTTTCCATGTGTCTTGCCCGCCCCCCTTCTCTTTTGTCTTTTTTCACCTAGAATTTCCACTTCTCTCCATTTCAATTATTAAAATCCTACCCAGTTTTCAAATTTCTTATTTTATAAAGTCTTCCTTGACTTTATGTAAAAGAATTCTTAGATCCTCTGTAACTAGTTTAAGCAGAAAGAGATTTACTGATGAGTATTAAACAGCTTACAGAAACCCTAGAGGTGTCAGAAAATGAGGTTGGATGTTATACACTAGTAACCATAGGAGCCAGGGGATGTGGGTTGTAGTAAAAACCTTACTTCCATAGACTCATGTCATTTAGCACCATAATACTAGGGAAAAGACATGAGAACCTCAATCAACATTATTCCAGAAGCCCACACTTACACGGCTGTATCAGCAAGAATAGCCAACTGTGTGTGTGATTTCTTCTTCCTGGGTAGATTTCTCATGTTTGTTCAGATTTTGGCACTACCTAGACCAGGGGTGGGCAACTCCTGGTACGCGTGCCAAACATGGCACGCCAGTAACTTTTGCTGGCACGTGAAACCCTCTCTTATAATCTTCCATTTACAGTTTTTGTGAACATGTGAACATTTAAATGACTTAAATGTGAAATTACAAGGAACTGGCAACACACTTGATGTTATGTTTGGTTACATACAGGCTTTTGAAAAGAAACTGGAAGTCTTTAAGAGGGATGTTGATGGTGAGAGATTTATTTCCCAAACCTCAAGAGGCACATCAAAGAACTCCCAAAGATGACAGAACAGACTGTCAAAGCCTTCAAAAGCTGTTTTTAAACATCATCGAGTCAACTATTGAGCAGTTCTTCTCAAGCTTTGCGAAATTCAGAGAACTGGAAGAGACAACGAAATTCATGAGGTTTCCAAGCAGCATGAAACTGGAGGAACTAAACTTACAAATGTTTTCATGGATAGACATGGCTGACTTTGAAATGCAATTGATTGAATTTCAGAGTAGTTCAATTTGGAAGCAGAAATTTATTGATTTTAGAGTTGGCTTGGAAAACATTGAAAAAAAGCTATTAGAGACAGGAGTAACAAAGAGAAGTGTTGAAAATGAACTATTGAGGACTTGGCATGCCATTCCAGAAAATTCTTTCTGTTTAAAAAACTTTGCAACAGTGTTACTCTCCATGTTTTCATTCACATACGCTTGTGATTCTTTGTTCTCAGTGATGAATTTTGTTAAGTCTTGTAATAGGAGTAGCCTGACGGATGAAAGTAGTAGCTCGTGCATATCTCTGAACGTCACGAAATATAAACCTGATGTAAAATCTCTGTCATCAGTGATGCAGCAGTAAAAGTCCCACTGATAATATCAAACGGAGTCATTAAGTTTTCTGTCGGACTATCAGTGTACATGTATACATTAAAAAATAAATGTATTTTTCATCATCATATATTGTGTTTTCTTCACTCAAATGAATTTTAATATTTCTTCAAGGTTCTTCACATACATATACCTTAAGAGATATCAAGTAGGCGTAACATGTTCTCAAAAAATTAGGGTTGGCACGCAGAAGAATTTTGAGTCAGAGATTTTGCTGGTTTTGGCATGCACTCACAAAAAGCTTGCTCACCCCTGACCTAGACCATATTTAGGCACCAGAGCTGTAAAAAAGTCTGAGCATGTTCAGCTTTATTATGGCCTATAAGTGGCAGCTCATGGCAATAGGAATTGCATGTTTAATAAAGAAAGGATGAGCCTTAACTGGTTTGGCTCAGTGGATAGAGCATTGGCCTGTGGACTGAAGGGTCTCAGGTTTGATTCCAGTAAAGGGCATGTACCTTGGTTGCGACCACATCCCCAGGAGGGGGTGTGCAGGAGGCAACTGATCGATGTTTCTCTCTCATCGATGTTTCTAACTCTCTATCCCCCTCCCTTCCTATCTGTAAAAAATCAAATTAATATATATTTTTAAAAAATAAAATAAAGAAAGGATGAGAGAGACAAGTACACAGAGTGATCTCCTGTAAGCCTGCAATCTACATCATTCTTTTCAGGATTATTGGCCTAAATTAAGTTTCTTGACAATATCTGGACCAAGGGAAAACCATAGGTTGATTGGCAAATTATTCTAACTGGGATTGCCCTTTGGAAGTGATATGAGAAGGTAGTCTCTACAGGAATCAGATGGCTTACTCAATTTCAAAAGAATTAAATAAAGGGGCAAATTACTGATGTGTGAGCAGTGTTAAGAGGGCCAATAAAGAATGGTGTGGCTCCCAGGGACTACTTACTATGAGAAGCGAGTGCCATTCCTAGGCCTGAGGTGTGTGGGAAGGGAACAGAGTTATTGAAGCACAATGAAAGTTGTAGTCATGGAAGAGTCCAACAGACAGAAGCTGTGGCCAGGGAGAAACCCAGTTGCCGGTGTCTTCCAAAGTCTGGACCCCAACAGAAGCCAAAGGGCAAGTGAGGCCAGGTGATACAGATAACAGGGTAAACAGTGAGGGAGGCTAGTTATGAAAGGATAAATATAGGCTAACCAGCATGTCAATGGAACAAAATCTGATAGGAACAAAGAAGGAGAAGATGAGAGGTGGGTGACTACTTCTGTGTCCAATATACCCTTGAATCTATTTTTCAACCTTGGGAGCGGGATTTGGTCTAAAATGCAAATGTAATCATGTCATTTTCCTGCTTTAAATCTTTCAAAGACTTCCCTGCACCTTTAGGATAAAAGCTTCATGTGGAGAGAAACCAAGATGGCAGCATAGGTAAACACCGGAGTTTGCTGCCTTGAACAACCACTTCAAAAATACAACTAAAAGACGAAACGGACATCATCCAGAACCACAGGAAGGCTGGCTGAGTGGAAATTCTACAACTAGGAGGAAAGAGAAAAACACTGAGACTCAGAGGAGGCGCAGTGCGGAAGTGAGATACTAAGGTGCGGAGTGCATGCGGAGCGGGCTGGTGGCTGAGGGCGCGGTTGTCTTTTTCAATCCGGAGGGAGTCTCAGACTCTGAGCTCCAGTTCCAGGCAAGTCTCTGGGGACCCAGACTCAAACGGGAGAAGTGGGCCT
>NW_006282530.1:217484-223474 GCF_000327345.1 Myotis davidii | reverse complement strand
AGTGCAGGCCAGAAGGAAGTGGCAAGAAATATTCAAAGTGATGAATACCAAGAACCTACAACCAAGACTACTTTATCCAGGAAAGCTATCATTCAGAATTGAAGGTCAGATAAAGAGCTTCACAGATAAGGAAAAGCTAAAGGAGTTCATCACCACCAAACCAGTATTATATGAAATGCTGAAAGGTATCCTTTAAGAAGAGGAAGAAGAAGAAAAAGGTAAAGATACAAATTGTGAACAACAAACATGCATCTATCAACAAGTGAATCTAAGAATCAAGTGAATAAATAATCTGGTGATCATAATAGAATCAAGGACATAGAAAGGGAATGGACTGACTATTCTTGGGGGGGAAAGGGGTGTGGGAGATTCGGGAAGAGACTGGACAAAAATCATGCACCTATGGATGAGGACACTGGGTGGAGAGGGGGGGCGGAGGGTGGGATGGGAACTGGGTGGAGGGGAGTTATGTTGGGAAAAAAGAGTAACTAATGTAATAATCTGAACAATAAAGATTTAATTAAAAAAAAAGCTTCATGTGTACACAGGGACTCTGATGATCAGGCTCTGCATCCCTTTCCAGCTTAATCTTTACTTCTTTTCCTCAGCTGCCCTGAGCTGCAAGCATATTAAACTTCTTCATTTCTTCCAGTTTAGATCCTTTGTTACCAAGGTGTTCCCTCTTCCTTCCCATTTCGTAGCCAGGCTATCCACTGTTCCCTAAGCACTGGTCAAACCTTCCCAACTCTGGAAGCCTTCCCTGCCCCTCCCCCAGGTTGGACAGTTCTCCTGGAGCCCCATGGCCACTGACCATTGTTTCTGTTTTCCTTCAGTCTCAGCTGTCCACACGGTGGGGATGACTATTTACTCTGCTTGTTTTCAATACTGTGAGCCCCTCCAGGGCAATGATTTGTTTTTTATTTCCCATATCAATGAAACTCTGTTGGAGAAATAATTTCACTTAAATGAATATTGAATTCATTTACTCAGTCTTTATCTATGTCCAGAAGAGCACTGGGCAGAGGCCTGGCATCAGTCCCTTCTCTACCTCACAGTTACTATACTACCTAGAGCAAATCCCTTACCTTTCTGAACGTATTTTCTTTTATGAAATGAACATAAAAAACCCCACACTTTTTAAGGATGTTTTCAGGCACAAATATAATTAAACCTTTTTGGACCCACTACTAGGCTCTTAAGTCTCCAAATTGCCCGAATGCAATGTCACTGCCAGTATTTTACTAGAGAGTGTCTCTTCTGGGCAGACACTTTGACCATGACCCAATGCCACCAGCCTCTGGGCCTCTGGAGAGCTCTTCTTACCATCATAAACCTTCAGGTTATACTTTTCCTCCTTTCTCTGAGCTCCAATTGTACGCAGGCTCACATTTTAGGGAGTGAAGTCTGAAAACCTGTTTAGATTTGTATATACAACAAAGGGGGCTCTTTTTACCAGAGGAAAGATATTGCCTTACTTGATCATTAAATCTAGTTCTGACACTTGTAGAAAATGAGTCTAAAGCCAAGAAAAAATTTAAAACTACTAATTGTCAGTACAAAGGGACTCCAAATATATAACAATCTTTATTTTTGCATATTAATTTTGACTTGGCATCTTACCACAATCACTTGAGAAGTGAGAGTGAGGAATCATTTATTTATCCTCACTGTGGTTCAGAGCTAGGTGCTGCGATCCCCACTGGGTCAGGCATTGGTAGCTCCTCACCTGTTTTCCCCTTGTGCTTGTGCCTCTTCTCATTTCTCCATTAGCATCAAATCATTCACTTGCCTTCTTTGATCTTGCTTGTTCTATAAACTAAGTCTTTTCAGGAGTTGTCAGTCTATATAAAATGTATTATAAAGCTGGATGTTAGTACAGAACTAAAAACTCATTTTGCTTCAGTCTAAGATTGAGAAATGGAGCAGAAATAAAGGATTCCAAACCTATGATATATCTGAGTTAAATGAAGCCCTCTCCTCTGATCCCTCTGCCTTCCAAATAAATACTAACATCTATTGTCCCATGGCGTGCTAAATCCAAGGAGAGCTGCATAATACATTTACATAATTGAACAAATTAGAGATAAATCAGAATAAATGGTTTCCTGGTGATTTTTCTCTGCCCTTTCTTTTGCTGGTTACAAAATGATGGATGTTCCTGCAGTGTTCCAGTGTCTTCTCTCCTTGGGTGGTGTCCAGAAAACTGCCCCTCTTCCATCTGAAAATTACCGTCAGGACACATCAGAGTGGCAGCCTTTCATAGGAAAACCAGAGGGTAGTACCTAAGGCTCCAGACCAGTGCTCCACTCCCAAGGTTGCTCCCCCAGCCCAGATGGCTCCCCAACCCACTTGCCCTCAGCATGGGCACCTGCCCTCCCCTGATCTGTGTGCCTCCCCACCTTAATTCTAGGGTCTACAAAGTGAGAGTTCCAGATTAGAATCTTGGGGATATGTGTTTATTTGGCAGCTTATTTTTCCCACCTTTGATCACAAATTGCCCTTTAAAACATTCTGAAAGGTTAACTTCTCTTGAAATGATTTGCTGGAAGCACTTTCTGTAGACTGAAAAGAGCTATTTTGTAAAAGATTTTAGAGCAGGGGTAACTAATTGAAAAGTTAGATTTCTTTGTGTAGTGCTGGCTGATTCCATAAAGAGAAAACTTAATGAGAGAGGCAGTAGATGTGGTTTCAGTGGCCACCCTGCTGGGACTAGCAAACCTTTGTTTCCTAATGGTTTTCCCTTTGTCTAATTGCAAAATATAATGTCTGCACTACTTGTTTCATGTGATTACTGTATCTGTGATGTTATCTAGGTACTTTTCTCTCAGTACTTCCTGAGAAAATACTCCAGGAATAAAACTGTTTTAAATGGAAGTGCTGTCTGTTCTTAGTGGAGAAGATATTTAGTATGCCCTAGTAATAAAAGGACAAACAACATAAACATCTGAATAATTCCCTAATTTACTCCTGCTCAATATTCCAGGGTCAGAGTCTAGATATTCTGGAACATCTTTCTGAATCTTGAAAGCAGATAGCAAAAACAGCAGCTGTACATAGTCTGTTTATTTATTCAATCTTTCATGTAAACACAGTAATGATGACAGATCATCATTTGGCCTGTCAATGTGACTGCACTCCAGCAGAAACCTGTCCTCATGTGAGCCCATTGGCCTTTCCTGTCTGCAAATAGGGGCAAAGATGAAACAGGAGGGATATAAGAGTAAATAAATGATGTTGAATTGGAAAACATTGATAAAAATAATTGGCATTGTAATTCCCAGAACCCCACTGGATGGTGGAGATATAAACTCTAGAAGGGTAGTTCTGCTATCTGGAACTGAGGGTATGCAATTTTCACAGCCTGCGCTCCATCCTGCCTCTATGGAAGCTATTTACAGTTTGCACAGTGGGACAGTTCTGCAAGCCAATCTGCTCATTTTAAAAAATATATATTTTATTGATTTTTTACAGAGAGGAAGGGAGAAGGATAGAGAGTTAGAAACATCAATGAGAGAGAAACATCGATCAGCTGCCTCCTGCACACTCCCCACTGGGGATGTGTCCACAAACAAGGTACATGCCCTTGACCAGAATCGAACCCAGAACCCTTGAGTCCGCAGGCCAATGCTCTATCCACTGAGCCAAACCAGTTAGGGCCAATCTGCTCACTTTTATGAAGATCCCCAGGATAAAGGAGTTATACAATTATATATCAACACACAGTCTTCAGTGAAGTACAAATAATATAAAATAGGCCATCCAGTCCCATAAAGCAGGTAATGCCAAGTAGTTATGATTTAAGTTCAGATTAGCAGTGGCCTGGCTTATTATGATAAGACTAGAGGCCCGGTGAACAAAAATTTGTGCACTGGTGGAGGCTGGGGGATGGGGGGGCATTCCAGATTGGGGGCTGCTCCCGGGGCAACAGTAGGTTGCATCATATGAGTTACGTGGATGTGATTAATGATGCAGCTGACCTGAGTATAATGTGGCAAAGTTAGAGTTGCTACAGCTTATCTTGGTTTTTATTAAAAACTAGAGGCCCGGTGCACAAAAATTTGTGCACTGGAGGAGGGTGTCCCTCAGCTCTACTTGTGCCCTCTCACAATCTGGAACCCCTCAGGAGATAACCACCTGCTGGCTTAGGCCCGCTCCCTGGGTGGCAGATGGCAGGCCCAGATCCCGTGCTGAGTCACAGATGGCGGGCCCTCTGCCACGCCGCCCCACCCCGCTGCCTGCTGCACATGGCAGGGCCGGTGGGCAGTGGGGCAGGGCAGGCCACTGAGCCATGCAGGCCCAGCGGGCGGTGGGGCAGGGAAGAGCGCGGCGGATCGTAATTCGCTGCGCCCCACCCTGTTGGCCCCCACGCCACGCACATGGATGACAGGCCTGGCGGACAGCAGGGTGGGGCAGGGTGTGGGTCAGGCAGATAGCAATCTGCCGTGCCCTGCCCCGCCGGCTGCCAGACCACGCACACAGACAGCACACGGGCACCTGGATGGTGGCTCACGCTGGCGGCTTGAGCTGTACCGCCCTGCCTGCAGTATGCAAATTAGCCGCCATCTTTGTTGGCAGTTAGTTTGCATATCATGCTGATTAGCCAATGGGAGGCGTAGCGAAGGTATGGTTAATTACCATGTTTGTCTATTATTAGATAGGATATTTCAATTAGGCAGTAAGCCCCTGATCAGGTGGGGGGGGGGCAATCTGGGGTGGGGCCAGGCAGGAGGAGGGGCTGCAGGAGGTTGGCCGGCTGGCCCCAGACCCCAATCGGGCCAGTTTGCAAGCTGTGGTGAGCATCATAGTGACTGGTGCATGGGTAAGGCACAGCTGGTTTGCTCTGAAGGGTGTCCTGGATCAGGGTGGGGGTCCTGATGGGGTGCCTGGCCAGCCTGGATGAGGGGCTGAGGGCTATTTGCAGGCTGGCCAAGCCCACCAGCAAGAATCCTCACCTCATGGGGGTGTGTCCAGCTTGGGTGAAGGGCGAGGGCTGTTTTGCAGGCTGGCCAAGCCCCCCAGCAGGGACCCTCACCTCATGGGGGTGTGGCCAGCTTGGGTGAGGGGCTGATGGCTGTTTTCAGGCTGGCCTCTGCCTCTTCAGGGTGGGGGTCCCTGCTGGGGTTCCTGGACAGCCTGGGTGAGGGTCTAAGGGCCATTTTCAGGCTGGCCATGACCTCTGGCAACCCAAGCTCCCAGCCTCTCGTTTTTTTTCTGGGATTTATTTATCTTCTATAATTGAAACTTTGTAGCTTTGGCCCTGCCTGCAGTATGCAAATTAGCCGCCATCTTTGTTGGCAGTTAGTTTGCATATCATGCTGATTAGCCAATGGGAGGCGTAGCGAAGGTATGGTCAATTACCATGTTTGTCTATTATTAGATAGGACTAGAGGCCCAGTGCATGAATTGGTGTACAGGTGGGGTCCAGCTGGCCCGACCCCAATTGGAACAGATTTGCTGGCTGGCTGGGGGGAGGGGCCATAGGTGATTGGCCCTGCCCATTTTGGGGGTGGGGGACAGTTGGGGGCAGGGCTGGCCATGGGGAGGGCCTGTGGGCAGTAGGCATACCAGCACCCCCCATGCACACGGACTGCAGGCCCAGCGGGTGGTGGGGCAGGGAAGAGCGCGGCGCACGGAGGGGGTGAGGGGGCTGATCCAAGGGCTGAGGGCTATTTGCAGGCTGGCCAAGCCCACCAGCAAGAATCCTCACCTCATGGGGGTGTGTCCAGCTTGGGTGAAGGGCTGAGGGCTGTTTTCAGGCTGGCCACTGCCATGGGCTGGAAGCAGGTATCTGGGATTTATTTATCTTCTATAATTGGAACTTTATAGCCTTGAGCAGAGCTCAGGGTTGGCAGGGCAGGTGGGAAGCTTGGCTTCCTCCATCTTGGGAGGTTGGCTGACCAGCCCCACACCCGATTGGGTTGGGGGGGTTGTTGGGGGCAGAGCTGGCTGGTCTGCAGGCTGATCAGGATAGTGGGGGCCCATTGGGAGTT
>NW_006282530.1:203178-217092 GCF_000327345.1 Myotis davidii | reverse complement strand
CTTTTGAGCAGAGCTCAGGGTTGGCAGGGCAGGTGGGAAGCTTGGCTTCCTCCATCTCCAGGGGCAACTCAAGCCTCCTGCTTCTCCAGCTCTGTGGCTGCCTCCATCTTAGTTGGGTTAATTTGCATATTCGCTCCTGATTTGCTGGTGGGTATGGCTTGTGGCTGTAGCAGAGGTACAGTCGATTTGCATGTTTCTCTTTTATTAGATTAGACAGACTAGAGGCCCAGTGCACAAAATGCATACATGGTGTGATCCCTAGGCCTGGCTGGTGATCGAGGTGCAAGTGTCTGGCATGTAAGGGCAGGTCCCAGCTGACCTCTGGGCCCTGGGCAGCAGGGACCCCAGGCCCCCATGTGCTCACCTCCACCTGAGTCACCAAGCCTGAGTCCCCACGTGGAGATATGGTGAGCATGGCCGGATGCTGTGGGCCGGGCTGCAGCTTGAGCCTCTGGGCTGCTCAGTGACGCCACATGGAACCTGGCGGCAGCTTGGTCTCTCCCGGCCAGCCTCACAGACTGGCTCCTATACGAACCCATGGGTAGTTTGACTCCTGCAGCCCAGCTCACCTGGAAGAGGCCTTGTGGGTGCAGGGTGGGCTCCTTGCAGACACCAGGCACCAGAGTGCAGCGGCTTCCTTGGCGCATGAGCCCTAGCATCCTGGGGGAGGGTAGCAGGAGGAATGAGAGCAAACTCGGCAGATACCCCACATTCCCATCACACCTCTGTCCCTATCACCCCTACCCCCAGGTAGCTGGTGAGAGGTTGCAGCCCCCCACCTGGGTGCCGTGGGAGGTTGGTCGCCACCACCCACCCCCAGTTCCCCGTCCCAGCCCTGGGCCTGGCCCTGCTTAGGTGATCGGGGCCTGCCAGCTGCTGGTCATCATCTGCGGGACAATTGATTATGGCCTGGCCCCTCAACTGACTCCTTCAGCACCTGGAAGCCAGGCAGTGGCCCCGCCCCTCTGGACCTATTTTGTTCTTTAGCTTATTTTATTCATTAGGTTCCACATATAAGTGAGATCATGTGATATTTGTCTTTTTCTGTCTGGCTTATTTTGCTTAGCATTATGATCCCCAGGTCCCTCCATGCTGTTGCAAAGGGCATGCTTTTGCAAAGGGTAAAAGATCCTTCTTTTTTAAGCTGCACAGTATTCCTTTGTGTAAATGCACCACAGTTTGTTTTATCCTCTCATCTACTGATGGGCACTTGGGCTATTTCCAGATCTTAGCTATTACTTTTTGTTATTGTTGTTAAATATAGACCAGAGAAGAGAAGCAAACCTACAAGTTAGAGGATATTGTTCTCTTCTACCTTTTAAAAAAAATTACTGTCAAATCTTACACAAAAATTATACTCAAAACCAAATTGATTCATTAATAATTAACTAGACTTTGCTTCAGAAATAGAGGAAAAAAGAGAGTCCTAGAAGCACTTTTCATGCTGGGAAACAGTTTTGCCTCCTCCCTCTCCTTTCCCATAGACACATTTAAGCACAGGAAGAGATCATGAACAAGTGGCAAAATATGCAGGTCAGGTTTGTTTATTTTTAACTTTCTCTGCATGATGATTGAAGAAGAGTGAAATACTGAGTCACCAGACCTTTGGGAAATAATGTTACACTCTAACTCATGGTTTTAGTTGTTGTAGGACACTAGGCACCTGACAAGACAGAGAAAGTACCATGAAAAACATTTCTACATGCAATTATATTCATAAGACTTTTGAGTTAACCATAAACATACTTTGACATAAACAATTCTTAAATATATATCTTTGTTATGTTTTCAAAGTAAATATGAATTATATTGGAGGGTTTTAGCTAAGGTGAACAAAAATATTACTGCTATTTTGACACCTGAGAAAGATGTTTAACCAGTGTCCACTTAATAAAGCATAGGTCTGCTGTTATAGTATTTTTCTGTTTCTGAAAGTTATAGTTGTTATATTTGCTTTGCATTGATGATATTTCATATGTATTCAGATCGTGTGAAAACTCTGATTTTTTTTTCCTGGAGACAGTATCCAGAAGCTTGTGGTCAAACGGAACTTGACTCAGTATTCTTATGCTGGGATTTACTTGGTCTCATTAAGGGCCTTTGTTTTTATTGATAGAACAGGCATTTTGGGCTCCTTCAAAATAATGATGCACACAGACAATCTGTTTCAAATTGGAACAATAATCTTTTAGTCTAGTTTACATTTTTACTTTAAAAAAAGTAGACTTTAACGATAATGCCCTTTCTTCTCAATTAAAATATTATCTTGTGAGACTTTCTATTTCTGAATGAACAAAGCAAATCAAGACCAAAATAATTCTAATGAAATGACTATTTTGGTAAATTAAGGGAATGAAGATTTTCATCAATACTCTATGGAATCACTAATTTCTTTTAATTAATTGATGGTATATTAAAAATGTCACACACTACCCTACCATTATAGTGGCATGTCATTTCTCTTCCAAATGATGAGTGGTACATCAAAGTCTGAATTCAGAATCTGTTTTGAATTTTTGGAGTGCACTCTGTGTCCCTCACTAAATTTTTTTATTATTATTTTT
The DNA here is from genome assembly GCF_000327345.1 of Myotis davidii. Taxonomy (NCBI): domain Eukaryota; kingdom Metazoa; phylum Chordata; class Mammalia; order Chiroptera; family Vespertilionidae; genus Myotis; species Myotis davidii. Next base: position 214,528 of record NW_006282530.1, on the reverse strand, counting down.
AGTGAGATATAATTGCTATATAACATTATATTAGTTTTGGGTATACAACATAATGATTTGATATATTGTATATGTTGCAAAATGATTCCCACAATAAGTTGAACATCCATCACCATATATAGAGAAACTATTTTTTTGTGTGTGACAAGAATTTTTAAGAGCTACTCTCTTAGCAACTTTCAAACATGCATAAAGTATTGTTAACTACAGTCACCATGCTAAACATTACATCCCCAGGACTTACTTATCTTATAAGTGGAAGTTCGTACCTACTGGCCACCTTTATACATTTTGCTCAGGCCCCATGGGCCCCACCTTTGGCAACCACCAGAGGTATCAATGAGCTCAGGTTTTTTAGATTCCACATATAAGTGAAATTGTATAGTATTTGTCTTTGTCTGACATGTTTCACTTAGCATAATATCTTCATGGTCCATACATGTTGAAAATGAAAGGATTTTCTTCTTTTTTATTGCTGAATATATTCCACTAGAGGCCCAGTGCATGAAATTCATGCATGGGAGGGCGTCCCTCAGCCCGGCCTGTACCCTCTCCAATCTGGAACACCTCGGACATCCCTCTTACAATCCGGGACCCCTGGCTTCTAACCGCTCATCTGCCTGCCTGCCTGATCGCCCCTAACCACCTTTGCCTGCCTGCCTGATTGCCCCTAACCCTTCTGCCTTCCTATGTGATGCCCCTAACTGCTCTCCCTTGCTGGCCTGATCACCCCTAACTGCCTCTGCCTCAGCCCCCACCACCGTGGCTTTGTCCAGAAGGACATCTGGAAGACGTCCAGTCTATCCAGTCTAATTAGCATATTACCCTTTTATTAGTATAGACTAGAGGCCTGGTGCACAAAATTTGTGCACTCTGTGTGTGTTTTTTTTTGTGTGTGTGTGTGTGTGTGTCCCTCAGCCTGGCCTGGACCTCTAGTAGTCTGGGAGCCCTCGGGGGATGTCCAATTGATGGGAGCGGGCCTAAGTTGTCAGTATAACATCCTTAGCACTGCCACAGAGGTGCAGGAGAAGCTCCCACCACTGCTGTTGTGCTCGCCAGCTGTGAGAGAGCACTGACCACCAGGGGGCAGCTCCTGTGTTGAGTGCCTGCCCCCTGGTGGTCAGCATGCATCATAGCAACAGGTCATATGCTGTTTGGACAGTTTGCATATTAGCCTTTTATTATATAGGATTACATGTATACCACATTTTCTTCATCCACTCATTCCTTTATGGACACTTAAGTTGCTTCCACGTCTTGGTTATGGTAAATAATGCTGCAATTAACATACATATATCTTTTCCAGAGAAATACATAGAAATAGAATTGCCAGATTATATATATTTTTTCTATTTTTTAATTTTTTGAGGAACCTCCATACTGTTTTTCATAATGGTTACACCAATTTACATTCCCATCAACAGCGCACAAAGGTTCTCTTTGCTTCTCATTTTTGCCAACACTTATCTCTTACCTTTTTTATAATAGCCATTCTAACAAGTGTGAAGTGATATCTCATTGTGGTTTTAATTTACATTTCCCTGAGAATTAATGATGCTGAGCACCTTCTCATGTGCCTGTTGGCCATCTGCTATGTGTTCTTTAAAAATGTTTATGAAGATCCTCTGATTATTTTTAAATCAGATTGTTTGTTTTTCTCCTATTGAGTTATATGAGTTCTTCACATATTTTGGATTTTAACCCTTATCAGATCTATGAATTGCAAATATTTTCTTTCATTCCATAGGTTGCCTTTTTATTTTCTTGGTGGTTTCTTTGGCTGAGCAAAGTTTTTTAGTTTGATGTAGTCTCACTTATTGATTTTTATTTATGCTGTCAAATCCAAATGCTAAGACTGAAGTAAAAAATCTTACTCTCTATGGAGGGAATTCTTCTAAAGTTTTATGGTATCAGGTCTTACATTCAAGGATTTAATTCATCTTGAGATGACTTTTGTGTATGGTGTAAGGCAATTACATTGTTTTGCATGTGGCTCTCTAGTTTTTCTAATATCATTTAAGAGACTGTCCTTTCCCCATTGCATATTTTTGGCCCCTTTGTCATAAATTAATTGACCATATATGTGTGAGTTTATTTCTGGGGTCCTTATGTTCCATTCATCTCTGTGTCTTTTTTTTTTTTTAATGCCAACACCATCCTGTTTTAATTACTATAGTTTTGTTATATACTTTGAGATCAGGAAGTGTTATGTATCCAGCTATGATAATTTTTTATTGCTTTGGCTATTGAGGGTGTTGCATAGTTCCCTACAAATTTTGAGATTGTTTGTTCTATTTCTGTGAAAAATGCCATTGAGATTTTGACAGGGATTGCACTGAATCTGTAGATAACTTTGGGTAGTGAGGACATTTAAACAATATTAATTCTCCCAATCCATGAACATGGAAACCTTAGCATTTATTTGTGTCTTTTTCAATTCTTTTCATCAATGTCTTTATAATTTTCAGTGTATGGGCTTTCCACTCCTTGGTTAAATCTATTATGAGGTATATTTATTGAGGTAATTATAAATGAGGTTGCTTTCTTAACTTTTATTTCTGATCACTATAATATGAAAAAGCAGCAGAGTTTTGTATATTAATTTTGTAGCCAGAAACTTTACTGAATTTGTAAATTAGTTCTAATAGTCTTTTGGTGGAGTCTTTAGGATTTATATATAGAAGACTAGTGGTCCAGTGCACGAAATTCATGCATGGTGGTGGTGGGGGGTGTCCCTCAGCCCAGCATGCACCCTCTCTAATTTGGGACCCCTCAGGGGATATCACTCTCGCAATCTGGGACTGCTGGCTCCTAACCGCTCACCGGCCTGCCTGCCTGATTGCCCCTAACCACTCTGCCTGCCAGCCTACTCACCCCTAAATGACCCCATCCACTAGCCTGCTTGCCCCTATCTGTCCCCCCCGCCAGCCTGCTCACTCCCAACTGCCCCCCTGCCAGCCTGATTATCCTCAATGATCCCCTCCACTGGCCTGATCACCCACAACTGCCATCCCTTCTTGGCCCCTAACTGCCTCTACCTTGGCCCCACCACCATGGCTTTGTCCAGAAACGTCTGGAAGGTCTCCCAGTCTAATTAGCATATTACCCTTTTATTAGTATTGATAGAGGCCTGGTGCATGGGTGGGGGCCGGCTGGTTTGCCCTGAAGGGTATCCTGGGTGAGGGGTTGAGGGTTGTTTTCAGGCTGGCCACACTTCAGGGTGGGGGTCCTTGCTGGGGTGCCTGGCCAGCATGAGTGAGGGGCTGAGGGCCGTTTGCAGGCACCTTCATTGGCAGCTGGCCTGGGTGACCCAAGCCTCCTGCCTGCTCAGGCCGGCTCTGTGGCTGCCACCATCTTTGTCCTGCTAATTTGCATATTCCCTCCTGATTGGCTGTGGGGCATCTCAGAGGTACAGTCAATTTACATATTTGACTATTATTAGTGTAGATTATATCACCTGCAAAAGAAGGGAATTATAGTTCTTTCTTTGTGATTTGGATACCTTTTATTTATTTTGATTGCCTGATTGATCTGACTAGGGCTTCAAGGACTATTTTGGATAGAAGTGGTGAGAGTGGACACTCCTGTCCATACTACCCAAAGCAATCTATAGATTCAATGCAATCCCCATTAAATTACCAACGGCATATTTCACAGATCTAGAATGAACGTTCCAAAAATTCATCTGGAATAAAAAATGACCCCGAATAGCTGCAGCAATCCTGAGAAAGAAGAGCAAAGTAGGTGGGATCTCAATACCAGATATCAAACTGTATTACAAAGCCACTGTTCTTAAAACAGCTTGGTACTGGCAGAAGAGCAGACATATAGATCAATGGAATAGAATAGAGACCCCAGAAATCGACCTAAACCACTATGCCCAATTAATATTCGACAAAGGAGGCAAGAACATACAATGGAGTCAAGACAGTCTCTTCAATAAATGGTGTTGGGAAAATTGGACAGAGAGTAGACACTCTTGTCTTATTTCTGATTTAAAGGAAAAGGTTTTAAGTTTTTCACCATTGTGTATAATGTTAGCAGTGAGCAGAAATAAATTTCTGTTGTCTGTAAACTACTCAGTGTGTGGTATCTTGTTATAGCAGCCTGAATGTGCTGAGATGGTAATCTTGGTGGTAAGTATATAAGCAGCATTAGGAACACACTTTAATCTGAGAAGTGAAGCTTCAGCTGGTGTAATCGAAATGTTATGAAATAAAAAGTGTGGAGCAAAATTCCAGGGAGTGAATTCTCAACCATGTCCCTTGGGTTAGGCAGACGAGGAACACTTTTTAATCAAGTTGGAGTTAAGCAAGAAAGAACATCATTTAAAAGGAAATATGGTTATCCTTGAGACTCTTAGAGTCTGATGAGATGAAACACTCATACTTGAAATGACTTAAGAACATGACCAAACAGCATGTCAGTAAATAAAACTAGAAGTCATGAGAACCTATGAATTAACCTGATTTCCTGCTCCAGTAAAATAAGTCCCTGTTCTGCAACCACCATTTCTCTAAAAGGTGTTGAGTTTGGTATAAGCCAGGCAGACTGGGTTCTAATCTTGTCCCCAGTGCTACTAACTGGGTGAATTTGGGGGTAAGTTCTTAGACTTTCTAAGCCTCGGTTTAAAAAAATATATCTTAAATGGAGCTAAAAATAATATACTCTCATATGGTTGTTGTAAGCACTTACAAACTATAAGTCTTACTGCATAGGACACACACACTCACCCCTTTTTTAAGGATAACCAGGAAGTGCCAGTTCTGCACATGAGCTGACTCAAGCTTCCAAGAGAATTAGATTAACTGTCTAGCAATTGATACCTGCTCCAGGTGCAAAAGGGAGGGCTACCAGGTTAGCTGGTGAACACATCTCTCAGGAAGCAACTGTTCCTCTTTGCAGGGACTTTGCATAGTACATTTCTAGACCCAACTTGAAAGAGTACAGAGGAGAGAGAGGTTATTAAGAGAAAGATTTTGTCAGGGCCTGGAGCTCCTTACAGTAGGGGAAGTGGACAGAAATTGGTCCATTGAGATAGCTCAAGGTGGGAAACCAAAGACAACCTGCTTATTTCCACAGACACTCAGGCTCAGTTCCCCTCTCGCCTCATGTTCTGCTAGCAAGTTTGCTCATGAGAGTAGGAAACACCACTGAGTCTTAATGTGGAGCAACTTGAGATTCCTGACCCAATGACTAGAGAGGGATGAACTCTGGGTCTCAGCCAGAATTCCAATGAAGCCCAGAGAAGATTGGTCCTAAGATATGGGTGTCTGGCTCCATCCTTGTAAGGAAATGTTTTAGACAACACTCTTCCTTGTGGCTTTGGAGCATGGAGTATCTGCCAGTACCTCCCAGACTCCCTGCCCTAAGCTGATTTGAGTCAGTTTCTTGCCCCCTGCCCCCCACTGATTCTTATATTTATTTCATAATTGTTATCAGTACTAACTTGAAAATAAGAGTGATTGCAGTTGAAAATACTAATGCCATTAAGGGCAGAAATTTCTCTTGGAAAAAAAAAAAAAGGCTCTCAAATCTGCCTTTTTTCCTGGTTAGGATAGCAGTGGCAAACTGAAGGGAGACCAGAGGTTATGGGTTAGGATCACGGTGGATAAGTGAGGTTGCCAGAGTAAGATCAGAAGCCTTTTTTAGGGGAATGTTCCAAATAGAGTGGTAACCTTATTTCAAGAAGAATTGTTCCTTAAAGCTCATCACCATAGTTCCCCCAGAAGAAGCTGCTGTCTGTGCTAGGCATCAGAGGCTGCACAACAAAGACATCCAGCCCTGTTTTACCATGATCTGACCTCAGTGGAGGTGGGTGAGGGGTGTACATTGCTGTTTCTTCTCTTGCTCACTCTGGTTAAGTGATAAATCAACTTGGCAGGGACACTATGTTTCTATTCATTTGCTACAGTGCTAGGCACAGGGAGCATACTTGATACATGTAAACCAGTAACACTATGACAATAACAAAAAGTCTGAAGCAGGGGTGGTATTTAGAAAACCAGTGGGAAGAGTCTGAAAATATATACAAGCTTATGCAAAGCACTTACCTTTGCCATTAAGTGGCTTTCAAACTATACTGCATCCTCGGACAGATTTGAATGGGGGCTTCATTCATGAATGGCAAAGTATGTGAAAATTGTAACAAAATCAAGCTGCAAGCCAGAAAATAGTGTTCAGAGGAGCTCAGGGTGTGGCAGCCTAACCATGTGACTGATCAGAGCAGCTCTGAAGCTGCAGTGTAATCCTCCCTGACCTGCTCACCTTAGCCAGCTTGTCACTGGTCTGTCTTTTCAGGGCTGTCCTTTGTCCTTTGTTTGTTCCTATTTAGGGGTGAGGGATGGTGGCTTTTGTTAAATAAAACACAAGATGGGAAAGTAATGATTTTTTAAAACTGGGAATTTAATCTTTTTAATTACCAAACGTTGATATTCATGAATCATTTGTGGAATACCATTATAAGAAAATAAACATGATACAGAGATATAGAACTAACACATAAATCATGATATAATTGACAGAAACATGAAAACAAAGCCATTTTCTATAGATATCAACAAGGGTTCCAGAAAAGGAAGAATTACATAGAAATCTGCAGTGTTAACTGAAGCAGTTAGAGAAAACAGTATTATTGGCCACTGGTAATAGATGACCAATTTCCAAGAATAATATCCAGTTTAAATTACATAAATTTATTATTTTTAAAGTAACCATTTTACTTAATTACTTGAAAGTAGATAAACTGGTGGATCTTGAATTTTCGTAAAATATTGTAAGATCTAGGTTAGATAAATGATCTATATTATAAATGCAAAAATGCAATTTTTATATTTTAGAATAAAGATGACATTATGTTAAGGCATATTTAGAATTATTTTCAATGTTATACACTCTTAATTCTCTGTAAATAATTAATAATTAAGAAAACATACCACTCCCTATGAACAAAGCAAAATAAAACAACTAAAATTTTATTAATCTGAAACTAAAGATGAGATTCCCATTTCTTGTCAGAATCCATGTTGTTAAATATTTTTCGTTCTTTTTCAAATAAAGCAAGAGATTGCATTCAGTCATTTTATGTAAGTACTAGAGGCACGATACACGAAATTTGTGCACTGGAGAGGGGTGTCCCTCAGCCCGGCCTGCTCCCTCTCAAAGTCTGGGAGCTCTTGGGGGATGTCCTACTGCTGGCCTTAGGCCTTCTCCCTGGCAGTCGGACATCCCTTTCACAGTCCAGGACCCCTTGATCCTTACCACCCACCTGCTCGCTGATCCTTACTGCTCCGCTTGCTGCTCCTTAGCACTGCATGGAGGTGGGAGAGGCTCCTGTCACTGCCTCTGTGTTTGCCAGCTGTGAGCCCGGCTTTTGGCTGAGTGGTGCTCTCCCTGTGGGAGTGCACTGAGCACCAGGGGCCAGTCCTGTGTTGAGCATCTTCCCCCTGGTGGTCAGTGCGCATCATAGTGACTGGTTGTTCTGATTGTTCCACCTTAACAGTTGCTTAGGCTTTTATTATATAGATTCAGGAGTATACTTGTAGATAATTTTTACAAGTTCCATTATGTAAATGATTTTTCAAAATTATATCATAAAACATCTTAAGAATTTGCTCTTCTCAAATACTTCTCTGAGAAATGTAGAATTTTATCTTCAGCAATATGGATTACTGGGCCATGTCCTGGATAAATAATATCAGCTTTGATGTCAATAACTAGTGAACCCTGAGAAAGAAGACATATACTAAGAAGGCTCCTGGAGGCTAACTGGGCTCAAATTAAACAAAACAAAATAAAATAAAACAACAACAACAAAACAGAGACTAGCAGCCATTTCCACACAGAGGCTTCTCACTCAAAGTATACCCCATCGAGAAGCTTGCACTCACCTACCTGCTTCTATATTGAACTGCACTGTGATTCTGCCATATGAGCCAGCCCTTATATAAAGGAGATTCTGAAATCCTATTTCAACCAATAGGACTGAGGCTTTTCCTATTGCATAGAAGCTGTGCAGCTCTGACCAATCAGTACAGTGCCTAAGGGGCTAATCAAACGTAAGGATTTGAAGTCCTCATTTGTATGAGGGTGGACCAATCAGGGACCTCAGACAGGGACTTCTGTCTATATAAGCAGCTCCCCTTTGGCTCTGAGAACTCTTCCGTTTCCACCAGTGACTGAAGACTGTGATTCCCCAGACAGAGCTGAAACACAGAAAACAACTCTAGAGCAGACCTGCCCAGGAGTAGAAAGGCAGACTAGTGCAGAGCAGAGCAGCTTAGATGAAAAGGAACTTGGCCCTAGAGCAGTGATGGCAAGCCTTTTGAGCTCGGTGTGTCAGCATTTTGAAAAACCCTAACTTAACTCTGGTGCCATGTCACATATAGAAATTTTTTGATATTTGCAACCATAGTAAAAGAAAGATTTATATTTTTGATATTTATTTTATATATTTAAATGCCATTTAACAAAGAAAAATCAACCAAAAAATGTGTTCACGTGTCACCTAGGGCAACCTCTCAAATCTTTTCTTTTTATACTAACTGATCTTCATTAGCTGTTCTAAAACCTTGTGGCTTTCTTAGAGGAAGGGAGAGAGAGTCTATACAGGTCCCTCCATTGCCAACTTCAGAGCATTTGGTGTGGTGAGAAGCATGTCTAAGGGTCCTGTCCATTTCACTACAGTTGGCCCATTGTCCTTGTTCTGCTTATGTCTGTCTAATTATCTACCACAGCCCCTTAAGGATCTTGGCTCTGAATTTTTTCATGGAGAATGGGCATAGTGTCATTTTTGAAGCTACTTCATGCTGAGGAGAGATGGAAGTTTTGTGTGTGTGTTTTTTTCAGAGCCAAGAGATTCTTGCTCTCTGTCAGAAGGACAGTGAGGCCTGGACATGAAAGGAGTTGCCTACAGTTGGTATCCCCTGTGTATGAGTAGGGCTCATAACATGGTAGAGACAAACTGTTAAAAAATTCAAAAGTTAGAACAGCAAGAATTATAACAAATGGTTTGGTAGAAGGGAAAAACACACACTACATTTCAGTTTTAATAATTCCCTATTGAAATATCATTTTTCCCTAAAATCACCCTCATTTTTTAAAAAATATATTTTATTGATTTTTTTATAGAGAAGAAGGGAGAGAGATAGAGAGTTAGAAACATCGATCAGCTGCCTCCTGCACACTCCCCACTGGGGATGTGCCCGCAACCAAGGTACATGCCCTTGACCAGAATCAAACCTGGGACCCATTGAGTCCACAGGCCGACGCTCTCTCCACTGAGCCAAACTGGTTAGGGCACCCTCATTTTTATTAAGGAGCCAAATTAATTTGGCCGGATTGTTTGCATGAACACAATAAAAATAGCAATTGATTAAATAGGCTTTTTAAAAATCTGCTTTGCTGGAATTTCATGATTGAACCTTAATGAGCCCCTCAGGGCAGAGAAGCTGAGCCACCTAGCTGCCATCAGGCTTGCCTGGAATACCTGCAGACTTGAGTGAGTTCCTCAAGTTTTTGAGGTTTCCAAAATGTCTTGAGGTTCCTTCCTTGCTATATCTCAGGAAAGTAACCTTTGTTCCTTATCTGGAAAGATTACTATGAACCATGTGATCAAGTAAGGTACCAGGATTTCTCCAAGGCACTCTTATTGGCTTCAAGTCTTCTGGTAACATACAGGGTCCAGACATTATTCTTTTAGACATGACACTCCAGTCAAAGTCTTGGTTAATAAAACAACCATTGGAAACTGGTCTTATTGAATTCATGCAAGGAAGTATATTGCCATGATTCACTCATTATAAATTGCCAAATTCTGGAGGGATAAGCCAGGGAGAAATATATATAATTTACCAAATTGTTTTAAGAAAACAAAGTTTCCTTATGTCTGAAAAACAAAAAGATTAAGAATCAGCAATGCTTTCAACAAAAGTTATAAAAACTAAACAATTATTTTTAGTTCATTTAGTCCCATAAATAATTTTTGTTTCTTCTGATTTTCTCTGCCAATACTTCTATTAATCTAGATACTCTGAATTCTAATAATTTTCATCCAGTTCAAAGGGGATAATCTGAAAATGTCAGAGTCCTTTCCATGGATCCCTCAGAAGATGCAATATTTTTTTTCAAATGCCTTGTAACAAAACAGTGACTGTTTCTAAAATGACAGATATGGATTTAATTATAATCCAAATAGCATGCAATTTTGTCCTTCCTGCAAAACACAATATTCCAGAATAACAATTAGAGTTACAAATGAAAGTATAATATTGTTATTTCTTTATTAGACAAACTTTCCTATGCACCTTAAGTATAAAATTTTCCTGAGGTTTATTCTCTAACTTCATTTGTCCTTGGGTGTGGTCAGCAAATGACACTAATTGGATTTTTGCTATCTATCTCCCTGAGTAGGTTGATATAAGCTACTTACCCTATGGCAAAATTTGAATCATTTATTCTTAAATGTTCTTTAGAGACTCTAAATTGCTGTTTAACCATCTCAGTTTTCCTATTCCTGGTTTACTGGCTTGTGTCATTTTATATAATTTCTTTTTAACACTTTTCTTTACAAACATTCTATAATTTTTATAAACCTTTCTATGCCTCATGCCTTTTATTACATTAAAACCATAATTTCTTTCCAATTAGTTAGGATTCTTAACCTTTAGAAATCTTTATTTTAGGTGACATGTAAGTAATTAACACTCCTTAAATTAACAATATATTCAGATTTTAAGAGATATTTCAAATAAAATACAAGACTTATTGATTAATATATTCAAATACACCCTCTAGATTCATCATATGAGGCAAACTTACATTAATATTTCAATATCCTGTTATTTTAAAATACCTAGGGATTTTTTTGGAGGGGTGGATGGTTTATTGTTGTTGTTTTTTTTAATTAAATCTTTATTGTTCAGATTATTACAGTTGTTCCTCTTTTTCCCCCCATAGCTCTCCCTCTGCCCTTACCCCTCCCACTGTCTTCATCCATAGGTGTACGATTTTTGTCCAGTCTCTTCCTGCACCCCCACACCCTTTCCCCCTAAGAATTGTCAGTCCATTCCCTTTCATGCCCCTGATTCTATTATATTCACCAGCTTATTCTGTTCATCAGATTTTTTATTCACTTGATTTTTAGATTCACTTGTTGATAGATATGTATTTGTTGTCACTTTGTTGTTCATAATTTTTATCTTTACCTTTTTCTTCTTCTTTCTCTTCCTAAAGAATACCTTTCAGCATTTCATGCATAGTTTCTGTTGAGAAATCAGCTGACAGTCATATGGGTATTCCCTTGTAGGTAACTATTTTTCTCTTGCTGCTTTGAAGAATCTCTCTTTGTCTT
>NW_006282530.1:193456-202436 GCF_000327345.1 Myotis davidii | reverse complement strand
TAGGTAATTTTCAGGTTGCAGAGGGCCAGGGCATTCATATGCAAAAGCCTCTGCACACAGCTTGGGTGGGGAGGGGTTTCAGGGAATGAACAGGGTGGTTCAAGCAGCTATGGCTGATCCTCAGCCCTGCCCTAAGAGGCCCCGCATCTCAGAGTCCTGGTAATCACTGTAAGCACCTCTGAGAGAAAGCCACTCTCGAGTTCCGAGTTCTGCCCACTGCCAGACAGTCCACTTTCTCCCCGTATGAGTCTGGGTCCCCAGAGACTTCCTGGAACTGGAGTTCAGAGCAGTCAGGGGCTTGTGACTCCCTCCCAATTCAAAGACAGCTGCGTCCTCAGGTGCCAGTCCTTGCCGCGTGCACCTCTGTACCTCTGCACTTTACTTCCGCAACTCCTCTGAGTCTCAGTGTGCTTTTCTCTTTCCTTCAAGTTGTAGAATTTCCACTCAGCCAGTCTTCCTGTAGTTCTGGATGATGTCCATTTTGTCTTTTAGTTGTATTTTTGAAGTTGTTGTGGGAGGTAGCAATTTTCGGTGTTTACCTATGCTGCCATCTTGGTTTCTCCTAAAATACCTAGATATTTAATATTTTTTGTTATTTAATTCAGCAAACTCCAAAGTTTTAAGTTACAAAAGACTTTGGAAAACTATGTTTAAGCATATATAAATATTATTGAAAAGCTTTATCATAAACCCTGTATTTTAATTATATTTATTTTGCCTTAACAATTATTATTAAGCAAGGCATTTTTTGGCAAATTTTTTAACATGTATAACTCACCAGCTTCCAGTGGCTTTAATGTGAAAGTACTGTTTATTTTATTTTATTTTTTTCAAAATGGGAGTGACCCCCACAGCTATTTCTGCAGCCTGCTGGAGGGCATTTCTACAGATCTTTTCCTCTAGGAAAAAGACTTGGGGGTTTTTAGAAGATTTTATTTCCCATATTTTTCTTTCTCAGTAAACTAACAATATGAAATCTTGCATATAAGAAGAAACTTCAAAAATAGAAACCAAACCCCTACAGTAAATAAATGAACACTCACAAAAGGGTGGATTGTGACATTAGCCTTAAAATACAATACTTATTGATTAATAAATTCAAATACACCCTCTAGATCAGCCGTGGGCAAACTACAGCCTGCTGGCCGGATCTGGCCCGTTTGAAATGAATAAAACTAAAAAAAAAAAAGACCATACCCTTTTATGTAATGATGTTTACTTTGAGTTTATATTAGTTCACACAAACACTCCATCCATGCTTTTGTTCCGCCCCTCCGGTCCAGTTTAAGAACCCATTGTGGCCCTTGAGTCAAAAAGTTTGCCGACCCCTGCTCTAGATTCTTCATATGAGGCAAACTTACATTAATATTTCAATATCCTATTATTTTAAAATACCTAGATATTTAATAGTTTTTGTTATTTAGAGTCTTATCTCACACTAACCAAGCACAGCAAATGGTTCTGAGTGGCACAATACCCAAACAGCAGAGACAGAGAATCCTCTATGTTCATAAAACAGTGAAGAGCAAACTTAGTCACCCAAAGTTAAGAAAGCAAGCAAAGAACATCAGTGACCAAGTTACATTACAGACAGACAAGTACTTTTTTTTTAGGTTGTCTGTGTCCACTGGTTATGCTAATATGCATGCATACACGTACTTTGGTTACTCTCTAACCTCCCACCTCCCCTGACATTTGTCTCTGGATCTATTTTTGTTCATCAGTTTATGTTGATCATTATATCCCACATATGAGTGAGATCATCTGATATTTATCTTTCCCCCACTGGCTTACTTCATTTAACATAATGCTCTCCAGTTCCATCCATGCTGTTGCAAATGGTAAAAGTTCCTTCTTTTTTATAGTGGCGTAATATTCCATTGTGTAGTATACCGACAAATCTTAGCTATTGTAAATTGTGCTGCTATGAATATAGGGATGCATATATCCTCTCTGTTGGTATTTCTGGTTTCTTGGGATATAGTCCTAGGAGTGGGATTACTGGGTCAAATGGGAGTTCCATTTTAAACTTTTTAAGGAAATTCCAGACTATCTTCCATAGTGGCTGCACCAGTTTGCATTCCCACCAGCAGTGCAGGAGGCTTCCTTTTTTTTTTCCGCATCTTCGCCGGCACTTGTCATTTGTTGATTTGTTGATGATAGCCATTCTGACAGGAGTGAGATAGTATCGTATTGTTGTTTTTTTTTGATTTGCATCTCTCAGATGATTAGTGACTTTGAGCATGTTGTCATATGTCTCTTGGTCTTCTGTATGTCCTCTTTCAAAAAGTGTCCTTTAGCCATTTTTTGATTGGATTGTTTATCTTCCTCTTGTTAAGTTGTATGAGTTCTCTGTGAATTTTGAAGATTAAATCCTTATCTGAAATAGCATTGGCAAGTATGTTCTCCCATGCTGTGGGTTTCTTGCTGTTTTGTTGATGGTTTCTTTTGCTGTGCAGAAGTTTTTTATTTTGATGTAGTCCCATTTGTTTATTTTCTCTTTAGTTTCTATTGCCCTAGGAGCTGTGTCAGCAAAGATATTGCTACAACATATGTCTGCCTGTTTTGCTGCCTATGGAGTCTTGTAAGATTTTTATGGTTTCTTGTTTTATATTTAAGTCCTTTAGTCATTTTGAGTTAGTTTTTGTGTATGGTGTAAATTGGTAATCTGGGCTCATTTTTTGCATGTATCTGACCAAATTTCCCAGCACCATTTATTGAAGAGACTGTCTTGACTCCATTCTATGCTCTTGCCTCCTTTGTCAAATATTAATTGAGCATAATGGCTTGGGTTGATTTCTGGGTTCTCTGTTCTACTACATTCATCTATATGTTGGTTCTTGCCAGTACCAGGCAGTTTTGAGAACCGTGGCTTGGTAATATAGCTTGATATCTGGTATTGTGATTCCTCCAACATTGTTCTTCTTTCTCAGGATTGCTGTGGCTATTCGGGTGTTTTTATTTAATTTGAGATGAATTTTTGGAGAGTTTGTTCTAGATATTTGAAATGTGCCATTGGTATTTTAATGGGGATTGCATTGAACCTGTAGATTTCTTTTGGTAGTTTGCACATTTTAATGATTTTGATTCTACCAATCCATGAACATGGTATGTTCTTCCTTTTGTTTATATCTTCCTGTTTGGTGCAATGGTAAATGGGATTTTTTTTTTAGTTTCTCTCCCTGTGGGTTCATTATTGGTGTATAAAAAAGCCATAGATTTCTGGGTGTTAATTTAGTATCCTGCTACATTGCTGAATTCATTTATTAGGTCTACTATTTTTTTGATGGAGTCTTTGGGGTTTTCAATGTACACTATTGCCGGTGGTCTTAATCAGCATCTAGAAGAGGGTTTTAGGAATCTGGAGAAGGTGATGCTGTAAATTATTATAGAGTCTAGAGATGAAACATAATTTTGGAAGGCATTCTGGGGAGCCAGAAAAATCTTAGTCAAGAAACCAAGTTCTCCTCTCTCTCTGGACTCTTGCTTTTTATTAACACAAATTGTCCTAAGGCAAGATAGATATACATATCAAAGGCCAAGGTTTAGTATACAGAGGTACTATTGGATTGGAGGAACTGTCTTTGGCTGCTCAGGTGTTTGGCCAGTAGGAGGCAATAACATGTAGATTGAAATGCCCTCAGCTGTCTGGCAGCAAGCAATCAGATATGCATCCTTTTCAGGTTTGGGGAAATGCCCTCAGCCATTCCAGATGATTCAGCCCTGCTGACATGCTGGAATTAGCTTCTGACATCTCACCCTTTTTGATTTTATAAATTTAACAAGAATGTATGTTTTAAGATTTTTAAATCCAATGGAAAGGATGGAGTTCTATCAAGTCCCTTTAAATTGCTGTCAGGCATTAAAGGAATAAGCCTGCAGTAAGTTCCTTTCTAAGCCAAGAGTTCGTTGAGTCCCCTTTCAATGTCCAACACTTTTTTTATGTGTATATGCCAGCAATGATATGCTAATTCTGGATGGTGGACAAACGGTGGCAGTGCAGGTCTGACCTTTCCTGGCTTTGTCTTGGGTAACCTGTAGTGACACACAGCTGCTGACTGCTAGTATGACAAGGTGTCTTCACCACCTTCCATCTCTGGACTGTTTCTCCTCTTGTCTTGGGGGCCACTGCTATTCTGTGGCTGGAGAAGCCTGGTCAGTTCCCTTCTGGGATCTGTTGTTGTATAAATCCACAAGGGCTTAGAGGAGTTTTCTGGAAATATATAAACATCATCTTGACCAAAGGTTAATAAAGGAATCTTTTTTGTATAATTAGACTTGGGATCCTTTCATTTTTGCCCAAACAATATTCCTTTGGCTTATTTTGACACCATGGGTGTTTTCATGGGTGTCTTGCTATCAGCATTACAAATGAAAAATAATTTTCAAAGTAAAATTTTAAAGCAATTAAGGCTTGATGTAATTTTCTTACAAGATATCTTCTTACAGGGGATTATTCTACTATCCCCCCTTTTTGATTTAAATATTAAGAGGCTTTTGGAAATTTTGTAATGCAGTCTTGATAACTTTTAATTTTCTATACAGAAATATGACTGCTTGGATTTATTGTATGTTAAGCAAGTTTACTATGAGATGAACCATTAATAAAAAAATTGTTAATGCTTCAGGAACAGTTTCCTGCCCAGTACAATTAAGTTTTCTTGGCTATTCATTTATCTCAATAGCCAATTTAAATTTGCCTGAAATAAAGTTTATTTTTTAATTTTACTTGTCTTTGGCTGTGGAGAGTAAATGACAAGTAATTAAATTTTTTTCTATTAATCTTTGAGTAATTTTACATACACTGTTTAGGGAGGCAAAAACACAAATTACTTACTTTTCTTTTTGAGGCCTAATATATTGAATTTTATTTATAGTTTTCCAGACATTTGAAGGAAACCTCGCTATTTCCTTCCAGAATAATTTTTAGGCTACATTTAGAGAGATTTTTTTAAAAGACACTTTTCTTTCTTTTTCACACCAAGCAATAAATGTAACAAACATGGTTGCTTTTTGAGATTTTGACAATGCTGCAAAGCCATATATTTCAAGTGATTTTTTAAATTATGGTGACTTTACTTATTGTCAGACTTAGTAATTTAACAACACTATTTAGTTTACCCTGTAAATATTAGTGAAAGAGATTTCAAAATTTTTAAATTTCTTCTTTTTATTAACCTTAGAATTATATTTTTAAAGAGTATCCCCTTTGGCTTATTTGCATATACAGAGGGATTATGGGAAGTTTCAGTAATTTTCTTAGAAGACTTTACTCGTATGCAATTGCTTATAAAAATACTGGTTTTTCATATAACTTAATTTATATAAGACCTTGATTATATTTTTAAAAGCTAATTTATTAAGTAATTAAAGTAGGTATTTTTATTAAAAAAGGAAAGCAAGCAAATTTACTAAATGTATATGTCTGATCTACAAAGCACAAATGCTGCCCTACCTCGAGCCTATTTAAAAAGCAGGCCGCTGGGGCTTTTGTTTTTAAAATTTTGTCTTCTGTTTTTTTTTTTCCCAGCTTATTCTTTTTTTATCTTTAAATTCTTTATTAGTTAAGGTATTACAAATGTGTCCTCATCCCCTCCTCCCCTCCCACTCAGTCCCACCCTCCCCTACTTTCCCTCTGGGGATTAAAATTTTGTCTTAAAATTCTACTGCTATTGAAAATTGGGCTTTACTTAAGAAATATTTTGCTACTTTGTCCTCCTAAAATTTCACTGTTGTATTTTAAGAAATATTAAACAAAATAATTTGTTTTGCCCTTTTTCAGAGGCAAAAACTTAAAATATATATTTATTAATTTTTATTTGATAAAACTTTCACTTAATTTCAAGTATATTAGATCAGCTAAATCTAAAATATTTCCTGTAAGAAGAGAGAACAATTTTTTTTAATCACTCTGGGCCCTTGGAGTTCTCCAAAAATCACCCCTCAATTATAGTCTTAAAATTTAACTTGGCAAAGCTATTATATATATGATTTAAAGATTATATACTTTTTATAATTATCTTAAAATATATCAATTAAATTTAAACTGGTTTTTGTATTAAAAACTTTGGTTGGGATCACAGAATTAATCTTTTTTTTAATTAGACCTAGGTTGAAATTTTACTACATGGATAATTACCAAGTTTTCTACAGAAAATACAAGAATTATATTCTCAAAAATAAATTTCTATAATTTAGGCATCTAGTTACCATAACTATATAAATTTTTTCCCAATTTAATTTGAACCTTAAATTTTTAGAGCTGGCAAGTAAAATATTTCTTAGATTAATAACACCTTTATATTTTTAAGAATAAATTTCAAAAGTACAAGACATATTTAATTGATAAATTTAATTCTGTCCTCTAGATTTCATATGAGGCATATTCAGATTAATATTTCAGTATTTTGTCATTTCAAAACACCTAGATATTTAAAAATTTAATTATTTATTTAATTTAGCTAACTCCCAAAGCTTTAGGCTTGCCAAACTAGTTTGGTAGTAGGCCTGTAGCCATTCAAATGCAAATTTCTATCTTCTTCCTGCTGGTTACTGCCAGAGGCAGGCAAAAAGCTTCATTTCAAAGGAGCCATTATTTTTTCTTTGAGAGTTGCCACAGTGGGAAAAACTGTTTTTGGCGGGGGAAACAGGTTTTGCCCAGCTGCTTGAATTAAAAAGACCATACTTTTTCTGCTGGTGGAAGTAGGACCAGCGAACTTGTAGCTACTCAAATGCAAAACCGTCAGATTGCCATCGGAAGCCAGCTTTCTTAATTACCAAAGGGCGAAGCCAGTGTTCACCTGGGCTACTTAGATCTTTATAATTAAAGCTATAGACCCAGTGCACAAAAATTTGTGCACTCAGGGGGGGTCCCTCAGCCCGGCCTGTGCCCTCTCTCAGTCTGGGACACCTTGGGGGATGTCCACTTGTTGGCTTAGGCCTGCTCCCTGAGGGATTGGGCCTAAGCTGGCAGTCAGACATCCCTCTGGCAGCCCGGTAGCCCTCAGGGGATGTCCACTTGCCAGCAGGGAGCAGGCCTAAGCTGCAGTTGGACATCCTTAGCGCTGCTGAGGAGGCAGGAGAGGCTCCCACCACCACTGCTGTACTGGCAGCCATCAGCCTGGCTTGTGGCTGAGCAGAGCTCCCCCTGTAAAAGAGCACTCACCACCAGGGGGAAGCTCCTGCATTGAGCATCTGCCCCCTGGTGGTCAGTGTGTGTCATAGTGACCAGTCATTCCCAGTCACTTTGCTGTTAGGGTCAATTTGCATATTACCTTTTTATTATGGAGGATAGAGGCCTGGTGCACTGGTGGGGGCTGGCTGGTTTGCTCTGAAGGATGTCCCAGATCAGGGTGGGGGGGCCATTGGGGTGCCAGACCAGCCTGGGTGAGGGGCTGACAGCTGTTTGCAGATTGGTCAAGACCCCCAGCGGGGATCCTCACCCAATGAGGGTGTAGCCAGCCTGGGTGAGGGTCTGATGGCTGTTTTCAGGCTGGCCACAGCCCCTTCAGGGTGTGGATCCCCGCTGGGGTGCCTGGACAGCCTGGGTGAGGGGCTGATGGTTGTTTGCAGACTGGCCATGGGCCCCAGCTACCCAAGCTCCCAGTGGAGGCTGGCTGGAAGCGGGTATCTGGGATTTATTTATCTTCTATAATTGAAACTTTGTTGCTTGAGCAAAGGCCACAGCAGGCCAGGGCAGGCGGGAAGCTTATCTTCCTCCATCACAGGGGCAACTAAGCCTCCTGCTTGATCCAGCTCTGTGGCTGCCGGCCCACCATCTTGGTTGGGTTAATTTGCATATAGTTGCTTTGATTGGCTGGCAGGAGGTGGCTTGGGGCATAGGGAGGTGTGGTCAATTTGTATGTTTCTCTTTTATTGGAATAGATATTTATTTATATTTCAACAATTTTGAGATTCTAGAGTCAATTATAATTATCTAAAGCATTTTCTTTGGCAACTTTTGTAAAGGAGACAATTTACTGATTTTCTTGGTGGCATTAAGGTTAACTTTTGAATGCAGTCCATGATTATTTAAATAAAGTACTTTTTATTATGGAAATACCAATCTTGTTGCTAGAACCAGCCTGCATATTTCTATTTTGGGTCCTTTCCACCATCTTTCTTTTGCAGGAAAAAAACAGTCTTGATTCTATATCAACCCAAAGAGAGTTAAGTTTAGCTCAAAACCTATCTAATATCCGAAATCAGATGGTTGCATGCATTTGTTTTTAAGCTAACTTCTCTCTTTTCACATGTGTCTCCCAGACACATTTTAAAATTTTGCAAAATTTTCATGATGAGAAACAGACTTTTCCTAGCACACTTGGGAGTTTATGTTACAGCATCACAATGTGTCTCCCTTCCCCCACATCCTGCTTGCTTTGGGGGGAAATTCAGTAAGTGGTTTGGCCGAGTTTCTTTTCCCAATTAAACTGAAGGCATGCTTAATGGATAATGACAGATCAACAAGACCAAATCTAAGTTGTTTTCCTAAATCTTTTTTGCCAGTGTTCTTGTCCCAGCATCAGAAGGGTTCAGGAATCTGGAGGAGGGCCTGTGCTTAGATGACATAGGAATCCAGACTCTATTAGTCTGGAGACGAGATATAATTTGAAAAGCATTGGGGGTCAGAGAACCTTCCGCTAAAGGAACTGAAGACTACCTCCTTGTCTAGGACCCTTGCTTTTATTAACACAATTTGTCCTAAGGAGAGGCAGAGATAATACACTTCAAAGGGTAAGGTTTCAAAGGGTACAGAAGCATTGTCAGTTTGGGGAACAGCCTATGGCTGTTCAGGTGTTTGGCCAGTAGGAGGCAATAACATGTAGATTAAGATGCCCTTTAACTGTCTAGCAGCCAGAATCAGTTTCCTATTCAGGTTTGGGGAAATGCCTTTAGCTATTCCCAGATAGTAACTACATGTGTGACTCAACCCTGTTGAGTCCCCAAGTCTCATCAACCTTTTGATGAAACTCTTAAC
>NW_006282530.1:172635-192127 GCF_000327345.1 Myotis davidii | reverse complement strand
CTACTTGGTCATGGTGTATGATCTTTCTGATGTACTGCTGGATCCAATTTGCTAGAATTTTGTTGAGGATTTTGGCATCTATGTTCATGGGGGATATTGGTCTATAATTCTCTTTCATTGTGTTGTCTTTATCTGGTTTTGGTATTAGGGTGATGCTGGCTTCATAGAATGAGCTTGGAAGTGTTCTTTCCTCTTAATTTTTTTTGAACAATCTTAGGAGGATAGGTTTTAGCTCTTCCCTGAATGTTTGATAAAACTTCCCTGTGAAGCCGTCTGGGCCCGGGCTTTTGTTTGGTGGGAGCTTTTTGATGATTGATTCAATTTCTTCCATAGTTATTGGCCTATTGAGACTTTTAGAATCTTCTTGATTAAATT
This sequence comes from Myotis davidii, assembly GCF_000327345.1. Taxonomy (NCBI): domain Eukaryota; kingdom Metazoa; phylum Chordata; class Mammalia; order Chiroptera; family Vespertilionidae; genus Myotis; species Myotis davidii. The sequence continues at coordinate 191,752 of NW_006282530.1, read as the reverse complement.
TTGGAAGGTTGAATTTTTCTAGGAATATGTCCATTTCCTCTTGGTTTTTTAGCATGTTAGAATAGAGTTGCCCATGGTATTTTTTAACAATCCTTTGTATTTCTGTGGGGTCTGTTGTTATTTCGTCTTTTTCATTTCTGTTTTTATTTAGTTGGTTCCTCTCTCTTTGCTTCTTGGTGAGCCTGGCTAGAGGTTCATCAATCTTGTTTATCCTTTCAAAGAACCAGCTCTTGGTTTCATTGATCTTCTGTCTTTTTGTCTGTTTTCTTTTTTTTTTTTTTTTTTTTTTGTCTCTATCCAACTTATTTCTGCTCTGATCTTTATTATTTCTTTCCTTCTGGATACCATAGGCTTTTCTTGTTGCTCTCTTTCTAATTCATTGAGTTGTAGAGTTAGATGATTTATTACCATTTTTTTTCTTATTTTTTGAGGTAGGCCTATAGAGCTATAAACTTTCCTCTCAGGACTGCTATCATTGTGTCTCATAGATTTGAGATTGTTGTGTTTTATTGTCATTAGTTTCCAGGATGTTTTTAATTTCTTCTTTTATCTCTTTGGTAATGCGATCATTGTTTAATAGCATGTTTTTCAGTCTTCAAGTGTTTGAATTTTTTGGATTGTTTTTAATGTAGTTTATTTCTAATATTGTGCCATTGTGGTTTGAGAAGATGCTTGGTATGATTTCAATCTTCTTGAATTTAGGGAGACTTTGATTTTGATCCAATATGTGGTTTATTTTTGAAAATGTCCCATATGCACTTGAGAAGAACATATATTCTGTGGCTTTGGAGTGATCTGAAGATGTCAATTAAGTCCATTTGATCTAGTGAGTCATTTAGGATTGCTGTTTCTTTGCTGATTTTTTTGTCTAGAGAATTTATCCATGATGTCACTGGTGTAATAAAGTCCCCTACTATGATTGTATTGTTGTCAATCTCTCTCTTGATATCTTCCAGAAGTGTTTTTTTTTATATATTTGGGTGCATATATGTTTATCAGGGTTATATCCTCTTGTTGTATCAATCCCTTTAGTATTATGAAGTGGCCTTCCTTATCTCTTGTTATGGTCTTCACTTTGAAGTCTATTTTGTCAGATATAATAAGTATTGCTACTCCACCTTTTTTTTTCATTTCCATTTGCCTGAAAGATATTTTTCCATCCCTTCACTTTAGTCTGTTTGATTCCCTTATTCTGACGTGGGTCTCTTGTTGGCGGCATATATATGAGTCATGTTTTTTTATCCATTCAGCTACTTGATGTCTTTTGATTGGAGCATTTAGTCAGTTTATGTTTAAACTTATTATTGGAAGGTACTTGTTTGTAGCCATTATTTTTTTGTGCCTGTTTTCTTTCTTAGCTTTTTATTTCTTCCTTTTATACCAGTTCCTTTAACATTTCTTGCATTGCTGGTTTGGTGGTAATAAACTCTCTTAGCCCTTTTTGTTCTGTGAAGCTTCTTATTTCCCTTTCAATTTTGAATGATAGCCTTGCTGGATAGAGTATTCTTGGATTCAGTCCCTTGCTTTGCATCACTTTGTAAATTTTGTTTCATTCTTTTCTGGCCTGATGTGATTCTGTTGAGAAATCATTTGATAATCTAATGGGAGATTACTTGTATGTAACTTTCTGTCTCTCTCTTGCAGCCTTTAAGATTCTCCTTTTGTCCTGAACATTTGCCATGGTAAGTATGATGTGTCTTTCTGTGGGTCTTTTCAGGTTCATCTGGTTTGGGACTCTCTGTGGTTGTGTGACTTTTTTCTTCCCCTCCTCAGGGAAGTTTTCTGACATTATTTCTTCAAATAGGTTTTTCTAACCCTTGTTCCTCTTCTTGTTGTTCTGGTACCCCTACTATTCGTATGTTGTTTTGTTTCATGTTGTCCCATAGCTCCCTTAGGCTCTCCTCCTGTCTTTTAATTTTTTTCTCCAATTGCAGTTCAGTGTTGGTGTGTTTTGCTTCCCTGTCTTCTGATTCGCTAATTTAGTCCTCCCTTTCTCCTAGTCTACTGTTGAAACTTTCAATGGTGTTTTTTATTGCAGCTATATCACTCTTTATTTCTTCTTGATTCTTACATAAGTTTTTGATTTTTTTCCTCCATCAGGTTTATGAACTGTATGATCCATATTCTGAATTCTTTTTATGACATATTGCATGCCCCTTTTTCAGTTAGCTGCTTTTCTGGTGATTTCACCTTTTCTTTCCTTTGGGGGTTTCTTTGTCTACCCATTTTGGGTCTCACCGACTAATCTAGATATCAAGTTGTGCAGCGGCTGCTCCTTGGGTGGCAGTGGCTCCTCTGGCGGGAGCTGTTCACATCAGTGGTGTCACATCTTGCTGGTGGGGGAGGCTGCTCATTCAGTTGCTGTTCCTTGGACAGTGATGGGCTGATTACGAGGCTGCTGCTTCTCAGATGGGGGTGGGCTGAGCATGGCTGCTGCTCTTTGGACAGGGCAGGCTGTTCATATGGCTTCTGCTTCTCAGACTGGGGTGGACTGCTCACGTGGCTGCTGCTCCTTGGATCGGGGCAGGCTGCACACTCCTTCTGTTCCTCAGATAGGGCAGGTTGCTTGTGAGGCTGCCACTTCTTGGACAGGGGAAGTTTGCTTACAGGGCTACTGCTCCTCGTACGAGTGAGGGTTGCTCACGCAACTGCTGCTCCTTGAATGGGGGATGGACTGCCTATGCAGTTGCTGATTCTTGAACATGGGCAGGAGTGAGCTGCCCATGTGGCTGCTGCTCCTTGGACATGGGCGGTCTGCTTGTGTGGCTGCTGCTCCTCAGACAGGGGTGGATTGTGTGGGGCTGCTGCTCCTCAATCATGGGCAGGCTGCTAATGCTGCTGCTGCTCCTCTGATGGGGCAAGCTGCTCATGTGGTTGCAGCTCCTTGGACAGGGGAAGGCCATGTGAGGCTTCTGTTTTTAGGCCTGGGGCAGTCTGCTTGCGGGGCTGATGCTCCTTGGACAAGAGTGGGTTGCTCATGTGTCTGCTGCTCGTGTGGTTGCAGTGCCCTGTGCTAAGACGTTGGGCCGGTCAGAGGGGAGCATGTTTCACAACTCACAGGAGCCTGCGCCCAGGGTGGTTGGAGACTTGTTGTCTGTGGGACCACAGCCAAAGTAGCAGGTCCCTGGCAGAGGTGGCTGTAGAGCCCCAGGTGTTATCTGAGGACACTCTGGGTGGAGGTGAGGCTGGGTCCTAGTTATAGCAGCTCTCCCCTTCAAAAGGCTAGGCCTCTGAGGACAATCTGTCCTCTAGGTACTGTTTACTATGGCAGCAGAGGCTGCCTAGTTAGGCTAGCCCAGTTAGCCTGCCCCTAAAGGTTTTGTGAGATCTAACTGTGCCTCACTCACATACACACACGCACATCCCACATGACCACAGACACCTCTTTTGCTCCCTCCCTCACTCACATTCTCTCCCTCACTGCTGCCTTCTTCCTGCCTCTGTAGTTGGGTCTGGGGTGTTATTGACCCATTCGTGGATATAGTTTTCTCTCCAGGTGTTGGGTTATGAGGCTCGCTCTCTAGCATCTTTCTCCAGGGATCCTCTGCCCTTCCCAGCTGCAAACCATCTCCCAGCTGAGTCTCCTTTGCCAATTCGGGCTGGATGTTTCTCATTTCAGCTGCTCATCCTATCTGCTCTGGGACAACGCTTGGGACCTTTATTACAGACTTTTGACCCCAAATATGAATTAGGATTTTAATTTGAACAAGAAGCCACATTTTTAAATATGATAATGGACTCCTTCTTAAGCCTGATTTTAAAAAGTACCTTTTAATATTCCAATTTCTTTATAATTTTGCCTTTTAATAAAATTCTTTCCCATTATTATCTGACTTAAAACAAAAGACTTTTCTTGCCCACCCTGGTTCGCAACTTCCAGAGCTTGGTAAAAGCTTTACAAACAGTTCATCTTACCACCATACTGGTGTTGTTTTCCCTCAGGCGAATTCTTCTTTTCCAAATATCCATGCCTCAGGTGTCAATTAATGCTGGTGTGTGTTTTTCTGCATCTAGAAGGTGTTCAAGTGTTTGGCCAGCAGGAGGCAACAACATGTAGATTGAAATACCCTCAGCAGTCTGGCATAAAACAATCATTTATGCATCCTTTTCAGGTTTGGGGAAATGCCTTCAGCCATTCCAGATGATTCAGCCCTGCTGACATGCTGGAATTAGCTTCTGGCACAGTATCATGTCATCTGTGGATAAGCACAGTTTTACTTCTTCTTTTCCAATGTAGATGCCTTTTATTTATTCTTGTTGTCTGACCAGTATGGCTAGGCCTTCCAGTACTATATCGAAAGAAGTGGTGAAAGTGGGCAACCCTTTCTTGTTCCCATTATTAGGGGAAATGAGTTTAGTTTTTTCCCATTGAGTATGATGTTGGCTGTAGGTTTGTCATATAAGGCTTTTATTATGTTGAGATAGGATCTCGCTATTCACACTTTGCTGAGAGTTTTTATCAAGAAAGGATGTTGGATTTTGTCAAATGCTTTTTCTGCATCGATTGATATGATTATGTGATTTTTGTCTCTCAATTTGTTTACGTGATATATCACATTTATTGATTTGCAGGTATTGTACCATCCTTGTATCCCCGGAATAAATCTCACTTGGTCATAATGTATGATCTTTCTCATGTAATGCTGGATCAGGTTTGCTAGAATTTTGTGGAGGATTTCAGCATCTATGTTCATCAAGAATATTGGCCTATAGTTCTATTTTTTTTGTGGTGTCTTTATCTGGTTTTGGAATTAGGGTAATGATGACTTCATAGAAAGAGCTTGGAAGTGTGCCTTCCTATTGAATTTTTTGAAATAGTCTGAGGAGGATAGGTTTTAGTTCTTCTTTGAATGCTTGGTAGAACTCTGCTGTAAAGCCATCTGGACCCAGGCTTTTGTTTGCTGGGAGATTTTTTATTACTGCTTCAATTTCTTCAGTAGTTATTGGCCTATTCATATATTTTTTTTATTTTTCCTGATTGAGTTTTGGGAGATTGTATTTTTCTAAGAATATGTCCATTTCATCTAAGTTGTCCATTTTGTTGGAACAAGTTGTTCACAGTATTTTTTCACAATCCTTTGTATTTCTGTGGGATCAGTTGTTATTTCACCTCTTTCATTTCTGATTTTGTTTATTTGGGTCCTCTCTCTTTGCTTCTTTGTGAGCTTGGCTAGAGGTTCATCAATCTTGTTTATCCTTCCAAATAAGCAGCTCTTAGTTTTGTTTATCTTTTGCATTTTTTTTTTTGGTCTCTATGTCATTTATTTCCACTCTAATCTTTATTATTTACTTCCTTCTGCTTATGCTGGGCTTTTCTTGTTGCTCTCTTTCTAACTCCTTGAGTTGTAGAGTTTGATAATTTATTACCATTTTTTTTTTGAGGTAGGCCTGTAGAACTATGGACTTCTCAAGACTGCTTTCACTGTGTCCCATAGATATTGGATGATTGTGTTTTCATTGTTGTTTGTTTCTAGGATGATTTTTATTTCTTCTTTGATTTCTTTGGTAACCCAATCATTGTTTAATAGCATGCTATTTAGCCTCCAGGTATTTGATTTTTTTCATTGTTCTTATTGTATTTGATTTTTAATTTTATGCTATTGTGATCTGATAAGATGTTTGTATGATTTCCTATCTTCTTGAATTTGAAGAGACTTGCCTGTGCTCCAATATATGGTCTATCTTTGAAAAGGTCCTATGTGTACTTGAGAATAGAGTATATTCTGTGGCTTTGGGGTGAAATATTCTGAAGATGTCAATTAATTCCATCTGATCTAGCAAATCATTTGGGATTGATGTTTCTTTGTTGATTTTTTTGCTTAGAGTATTTATCCAATGGTATTAGTGGGATAATAAAGTCCCCTATTCTGACTGTATTGTTGTCCCTCTCTCCCTTCATATCTTCCAGAAATTTTTTTTATGTATGTGGGTGCTCCTGTATTGGTTTCATATATGTTTACCAGAGTTACATCTTTTTGTTGAATTTCTCCCATTAGTATTATGAAGTGGCCTTCCTTATCTCTTATTATGGCCTTCACTTTGAGGTCTATTTTGTCAGGTATCAGTATTGCTACTCCAGCTTTTTTAAAATATATTTTTATTGATTTCAGAGAAGAAGGGAGAGGAAGAGAGAGATGGAAACATCCATGATGAGAGAGAATCATGGATCGGCTGCCTCCTGCATGCCCCCTACTGGGGATGGAGCCTGAAACCTGGGCATGTGCCCTTGACTGGGAATCAAACCTGTGACCCTTCAGGCCCCAGGCTGACGCTCTATCCACTGAGAAACACCAGCCAGGGCAACTACTCCAGCTTTTTTTATTTTTCATTTCCATTCACCTGAAAAAAATTTTTTTTCCGTCCATTCACTAACAGTCTGTGTGAGTCCTTTTATCTGAGGTGGATGTTCCTTAGATAGAAGATATATGGTTCATGTTTTCTTATCCATTCAGATACCCTGTGTCTTTTGATTGGGGCATTTAATCCATTTACATTTAAAGTTATTATTGATAGGTACTTGTTTGTCATCATTTTTATTCTTTATGTTTGTGTTACGTCTTCCCTTCCTATTTTTACTTTTTACAAAAGACCCTTTAACAGGTTTTGCAGTGCTGGTTTTGTGGTAATAAACTTCCTTAGTCCTTTCTTGTCTGTGAAGCTGCGGATTTCACCTTCAATTTTGCGTATAGTATTCTTGGATTCAGACCCTTGCTTTGCATGACTGTATATTTCATTCCATTCCCTTTTGGCCTGATGTGTTTCTGTTGAGGAATCAGTTGATAATCTGATGGAAGATCTTTTATAGGTAACTTTCTATCTCTCTTTGGTAGCCTTTCAGATTCTTACTTTGTTGTTGTTTGCCAATTAAATTATAATGTGACTTGGTATCAGTCTTTTTGGGTTCATCTTATTTGGGACTCTGTGAGCTTCTTGGACTTGTTTGAGTTTTTTTTTTTTGTCAATATTTCTGTCATTATTTCTTCAAATAGGTTTTCTATTCCTTGCTTAGTTTCCTCTCCTTCTGGCACCCCTGTTATGTGGATGTTGTTTTGTTTCGTGTTTTACCAAAAATCCCTTAGGGTCTCCTCCTGTTTTTTACGTTGTTTTTTTTTTTTTTTTTTTTTCCAGTTGCTGCTTTGTTGGGTATTTTTTTCCTACCTTGTCTTCTAGCTCGCTGATGCAGTCCTCTGCTTTTTCTAGTCTACTGTTGATGCTTTTTATTGTATTCCTTATTGCAGCAATGTCATTCTTTGTGGAAGCGTACCTGTAGATGCCACAAAAAACTGCTGGTTCCGGGTGTATGGCCACTATGACCTCTGAATGGCCCTCTCAGGTATGTTGGCAGTTGCTGGGGAAATGGAACCAACTATGGTCGAGGGTAGTCTGGGAAACAGGGCAAGTTTATAATAGTCTAGGAAACGGGGCAAGTTAATATTAGTAGTTGGGGCAACAGGGCAAGTTGATATTAGTAGCTAGAGCAACGGGGCAAAGTTGATTAATAATACCTTTGTCAGGGGGCAAAAACTGATTAATGGTGTTTTATGTAATTCACTTGTTTTAGTAACCCCCTTAGCAACAATGATTGATTGTATAACCTTGAAGGAAATAAATAGGTTGCAATGGTGATCAAAAGGTGCCACTGGCCATTCACCTGCATCTTGTGTTGGTGTCTTATTTTCCTTTCCACAATTCTTCATTTATTCTTGGTTCTTCTTCATTTCTTCTTGGTTCTTACACATGTTGTTGAATTTGTCTTCCATCATTTTTAGCATCCTTATGACAATTGCTCTGAATTCTTTATCTGATAGATTGCTTGCCTCAATTTTGTTTGCTTCCTTTTCTGGTGATTCCTCCATTTCTTTTGTATGGGGGCTGTTTCTTTGTCTCTTTATGTTTGTTCCTCTTAGGGTGTCTTGTTATGTAGCTCTCTCTCTACTGGGCTGACTTAAAGGCACAAAATACAACATGACAAGACATAACACAGAGGGCACCAAACACAAATTTATTCATGATACCAATAACCCCAAATAAAAGTGACCACCAGAGAAAAGAGAATTAGGGGAGAGAAAAGAGTGCAATAATGATATTGAGAAAAGGAAAATATGTAACAGAGAAAAGAAAGAGAAGAATATAGAAGAGGGGAAAATATATGTATATGGGGAGAAAACACCAAAAAACCAACAACTAATCCAAACAATGCAAACAACAAACACTCAGAAAAGATGGAGGGAAGCTGAATCTGAAGCAGCAGATCTTATTTCCAGAAGGTAAGGTCAAGGAATAGAATGAATGGGGAAGTGATCACATTTCAGTATAGAGGAGGTAGAAAGAAAATTCGTGTATATGAAGAAAAGTAAAAAACTATATATATCCTATATAATAAAAGAGAAACATGCAAATAACCATCTCGCTGCTATGCTCAAGCCACGCCCACCAGCCACATCCACCAGCCCATGAGGAATGGGGGCGGGGCAGGTACTTCCCCCATGTCCCCATGCTGATGCTGGGGAAGTTCAGGCCCCCTGGCTGCTTGCATGTCCACAGGCACAGGGAGCTGGAGTGGGGCAGGAGCTTGCATGCGCATGGGTGCTGGGGAGCCGTGGAGACACGGGGGATGCTCCTGCCTGGCTGGTGCACATGTGCAAGCACTGGGGAGACGGGGTCTGGGCAGAAGCTTAAGGGCACCTGGGAGCTGGAGTTTGGGCAGTGTGCAAGGATGCTGGGAAGCTCCCACTTGGCTGGCGTGTGCACGCAGGTGTCTGGGAGCTGGAGTTGGGGTGGTGCATGCGTGAGGAATCCGGGCACGGGGCCTGGAGCTTCCCCCGAGTCACAGGTGGTGGGAAGATGGGGTCAGGGCAGGAGCTTATGGGCACCAGGGAGCTGAGGGTGGGGTGGGGCGCATGGACACCAGGGAGCTGCGGTGGGGGGGAGCTTCCCCCGTGTCACCGTGTTGATGCAGGGAAGCTCTCGCCAGGCTGTGAGCACCCTCAGGAGCTGAGGAGATGGGTTGGGGTGGCACCAGGGGTGGGACATGGAGCTTTCCCCACGTTTCCATGGCAACACGGGGAAGCTTCCACCCGATTGGAGTGCATAGGTATGCACTGGCGGAGGTTATTGCTCTGCAGCTGCTTGTGCACGCTGGCACCAAAAGGCCTGTGTCCCTGGGACAGGTGTCCTTGGGAGCCAGGCCACCCTGAGCCTGTAGGCCCGAGCCTAGGCCTGGAGCGGCCGGGGTCCCGGAACATGGCAGAGGTTCCATGTTGGGCTGAGGGGACTCCTTCCTCCCACCCCTATGTATGAATCTTCATGCACCGGGCCCCTAATATCCTATCTAATAATAGACAAACATGGTAATTAACCATACCTCCACTATGCTTCCCATTGGTTATTCAGTAGGATATGCAAATTAACTGCCAACAAAGATGGCAGCCACGCAGCTGAAGCAAACATGAGGCTTGGTTGCTCCAGTGATGGAGGAAGCCAACATTCCCTGCCTGCCTCACCCTGCTCTAAGCTACACTCTAAGCAACAAAGTTGCAATTATAGAAGCTAGCCTTAGAGCTGGAGCCGGGCCTCAGAGCTGGAGCCAGCTCTCAGTTCCAGTGACAACTACAGAAGGTAAATAAATCCCAGAATAAAAAAAAATACAGAAAAAAAGGAGAGGCTGGGAGCTTCAGTTGCCTGCCAGCCTGAAACCAGCCCTCAGCCCCTCACCCAGACTGGCCAGGCACACTAGTGGGGACGCCCACCCTGAAGATAGGATACTTAAATACCAGTTTAACCAAGTGAACTATAAGGTGAATTTATCAGCATAACTTCATATCAAAAACAAGTTGAGCAAAGGAAATGTCATAGATGAGTATATATGGCATGAATTTATTTTTATACTTGAACATTTTTATTTGTGGTTAGGGAATATATATATCTCCTATCTAATAAAGACGGAATATGCAAATTGACCATCACTTCAAAACAAATATGGTGGCACCCACAGCCAATAAGGAGGGAAAATGCAAATTGATGCAACAAAGATGGCAGAAACTGAGCTGGGATGCTTGCATCATGGCCATGGTGACAACACAGGTGTTCTGCCCCTGCCCTGGCTGCTCTGGGCCGCTTTGGCAGTGCCCGAAGGCAGAAGGCAGCTCCCAGCCAGAGCGAAGACAGAAAGGCAGCTCCGGGCCGGAATGAAGGCAATGCTGGCAGACAGGGGAAAAAAGTCCTCTTTGTGCACCGGGCCTCTAGTATATATATAAAATTGTGCATAATAAAAGCCTAATATGTTAAGCGTTCAATTGGCCGGTCGGCTGTTCAATCAATCAAAGCATAATATGGTAATGATATGCTAAGGCCGCTCAATCACTTGCTATGACATGCACTGACCACCAAGGGGGCAGAGAGTCAACTGGCTGACTAGTAGCTATGATGTGCACTGACCACCAGGGGTCAGATGCTTCAACTGGTAGGTTAGCTTGCTGCTGGCTTCCAGCTGATTGGGAGGGACTGAGCAAGATGGATTGGACATGCCCTGGAGCCCTCCCGTGGCACCTCCTTGGCTGACCAAGCTCCTGTGTCCCTCCTTGGCTCTCATCATGCACTGGTGGGGTCCCTTGGCCTGGCCTGTGCCCTCTTGCAATCTGGGACATCTCAGGGGATGTTGAATAGCTCGTTTTAGCCCAATGGTATAACAACTGGGCACCATTACATGCACTGACCATTAGGGGGCAGACCCTCAACCCAGGAACTGCCCCCTGGTGGTCAGTGTGCTCTCACAGGGAGAGTGCCACTCAGCCAGAAGCTGGGGGTCACAGTTGGTGAGATCAGTGGTGGTGGTGGGAGCCTCTCCCACTCTGTGGCAGCGCTAAAGATGTCTGACTCATGTCTTAAGCCTGCTCCCCACAGAGAGTGGCCTAAGCCATCATTTGGACATCTCCTGAGGGCTCCCAGACTATGAGAGGATGGAGCCCGGACTGAGGGACACCCCTCCCCTGCCAAGTACATGGATTTTATGGATTTTGTGCACCAGGTCTCTGGTATATATATGTGTGTGTGTGTGTGTGTGTGTGTGTGTGTGTGTGTGTGTGTGTGTTTTCCCTTTCTTTAATCCATCTATGATCTATGTAGTCATCTATTTTTGGAAAAAGAGAATAGAGCGTAGATAGGCCTGAGTTAGTGATTGAAACTAATTAAGTTCCTAGTAGAAGAAGAGAACAAGTGAGGAGAGGGAAGACAGAAGAAAAAAACAGGAAAAAAAACAACAACTAACAAACAATCAAACAAACAACAACCACAAGACATAAAGAAAGAAAATAAAAGGAAAAAAATGGCTAGTGAAGAAAGAGAAAAGAGAAGTGTGCATGGATTTGGAGAAGGGGAGAGGAAATTAGGTATATGAGTAAGATCAATTTTTAACCAGGAGTTAAAAGAAAGGGTAGAAAAAAACTAAAGCAGTAACAGGGTAAGAGAAACAGGATGAAAAAGGAGAAAAGTGAGGAAGAGAGTGTTGACATAAAGGAAAAATTGAGGTAGAGTTAAATAATGCTAAAATAAAAATAAAAATAGAGTGTAGAACAGTTAAAAATAAAACAAAGAAAAAGTAAAATAAACTTAAAAAGCTGAAATAATAATAATAAATAAAAATAGAGATATAATAAAACATGTAAAATAAAGTGTGAAAAAATTCAGTTTTTTAAGTAAAAGATAAAACATAAAAAAAGTGAAGGAGTAAAGGTTGTTTGCTTCTGCAGAGCGTCATTGACCCATGGTGGCTGGTTTAAGACCCCTCTCTACTGTTCTGTCTGATACATCTGTTTCCTGTCAGGCAGTCAGCACAGTGATGAAATTCCCCACAATCCACTGCTCCTCTGTGTCATAAGCCACAACCTTGTTTTCAAGCAGATGGGATCTCTCTGCTCACTTTGTTTCTCTGCATGCCTTCAGTTGTATTCACACAAGCATCTATTTCTGACACCTCCTCTGGGTGGCGGTGTTTCTGTATTAGTTTCTGGGACCAAATGGCTGTTCAGCCCAGTGTTGACTCTTCTTTCCTTGCTGCACTTAACACTGGGTTGGAGGGACAGACTATCCCAGACCTGGTTTCCTGCTCATCTCTCCCTAGTCTGATCCCCAGTTTCCACAAAAACAACTTTCCCATGCAGTCTTGGTGAGTGTTTTTAATTGGAAGATCCTATGTATGGGGCTTAGCAAGCAAAAGCAAGGAAGTCCAACAGATAAAGGAACCGCACCAACTCGAGTCTTCCTCCCCCAGCACTGCATGGCCAGTATAGCACTTCAGGTTGCCTTTCTGAGCACCATATTCCATGGCTGTGGGCTCAGATCTAGAGTTCCCTCTGCCAGCAGCCCTCTGGACCCCCTTCCACATTTGAGGGCTACACTGACCCCAAGGGCCACAGATTTGGTGGAGTGTAGTCTCCCTCTGAGACTCCAGATTCCACTGTGCGTGTTTCTCTCTCCAGCCTGGATCCCAGATCTCACCTCTCTCCAGGCGATCTCTGACCTTTCTGTCCATTTATTGCCTCACCAGTTATGTTTAATTTGCTAACTCTGGGTGTATGTTATTTGATTCAGCTGTTCCTTCTATCTTCTGTGTTAGAAGGCATAGGACCCATCTGCGTGTTTGGCTGCCACCTTGTCTCCCCCGGGACAAAATTTTAGGTGCCTGTGGCCAGGGAGGCTGGAGTCTCGGTGTTCGTGGGTTTGCAGCCGAGGCAGCTGATTCCTGGGCATTGTGGTTGTATGGTCCCGGGAGGTATCTGAAGTTTCCCCAGTTGAAAGTAAGGCTGGGCTTCCAATCACAGCCACTTGCTCTCCCCTTCAAGATGGTGCAGTCGCTGCAGTAGAGCAGGCCACGCTGGGGGAGATTTCAGCACTAGAAGAGGCTGCCAAGCCAGGGGAGCCTGGTTCACAAGTCCCCAACAGTCCTGTGGAATATAACTGTCCCTCACTCACAAATACAGACACTCCCTGCATGTCCACACACTCTCCTTTCGCTCTCTTACTCACACACTATCTTGCAGCCTGCCATCCCGTCGGTTGCCATCTTGGATACTCCAGACAATAACTTTTACTAGCTAAGAGTTTCCAGTGGCTGATGCCTTAAAAGAGAGAGCAGGAAGGGTCCCTAAGATTAAGAACTCTCAGCAGCTGCTGGGAAGTTTCTGCAATCCCTGCCAAGCAGCCAGGCCCCTCAAAGCTGGATGCACTCCATCTTTAAACACAAAACATTAACAGAGACTCTCTTATATACAACTAGAGGCCTGGTGCATGAAATTAGTACACTGGGGGGTGTCCATCAGCCCAGCCTGCACCATCTCCATTCTGAGACCACTAGAGGGATGTCTGACTGCTGGTATAGGCTTGATCACCCCCTAACCACTCCCCTGCCAGCCTGAACTACACCTAACTGCTCCCCTGCTGTGCCAATTGCCCCCAACTGCCCTCTCCTGTCAGCCTGATTGCCCCCAACTGTCCTCCCCTGCCACCCTGGTCACCCCTAACTGTCCTCCCCTGCTGGCCTGGTCATCCCCAACTGCCCTCCGCCCCTGGTCTGGTCCCTCCCAACTGCCCTCCCCTGTTAGCCTGGTCATCCCCAGCTGCCTTCTGCTCCTGCACATCTTGTAGTGGCCAGCTTATGATGACATGGGGGTGACCATCTTGTGATCACATGGGCATGGCCATCTTGTGACCACATGGGTGCAGCAATCTTGTGCGAGGGTGTTATGGTCAATTTGCATATTACCTCTTTATTTTATAGGATATATTTATGAGTGCATACAACCTACAGACAAGAGCTTCACTCCATGCTCATTGTCTTTCCAGCCACAGATATTACAGAATGCCCTGCAAAAAAACACCAAAGCAGAGAAATATCTCTTGTCCCAGAGTGGATCAAACTAAGGACTCAGAGATCAGGCCAAGGACTGCAGAAGGTTTCTTGCCATCCAGAGATGATCAGGCTCATCCAATCTTCATTTGAATCAAACTTGGGCCAAAAGACAGAAGGTCTATGAATTCGGCTTTTTTAGGCCATATAAAACAACAGTATTTGATCATCTTTTGTCTCTCATTCATGGACTGTCCCCCCAGAACCTCAGAATTCTCTCCAATGGATTATCCAAGGGAATGTCTAAGGGAGTCTCCTTGACCCTGCTTTCCTTGGTTTCCCTAGGCCTAGAATTCTTTTTTTTTTTTTTAATATATTTTATTGATTTTTTACAGAGAGGAAGGGAGAGAGATAGAGAGCCAGAAACATCGATGAGAGAAACATCGATCAGCTGCCTCCTGCACATCCCCCACTGGGGATGTGCCCGCAACCCAGGTACATGCCCTTGACCGGAATCGAACCTGGGACCTTTCAGTCCGCGGGCCGACGCTCTATCCACTGAGCCAAACCGGTTTCGGCTAGGCCTAGAATTCTTGTTTCCCATCCTCGGCAAGTCCCCGTGACTATTCTATATGCTCAACTCTCCTTACTGGACATTTCTTGCACACCCCAAGAGTCCCTGTGACTAGTCTATATGCTTTATAGCCCCCCCCCAACCCCCCTGCTTTACTGGAGATTTATTGCCCTGTGCTCAAGCCCCCTTACTGGAGGTTTCTTGCACATCCCTAGTTCCACTTCATCCATCTCTAGTCATATCCCTTGCAGGAGGACAGAACCACAGATTAAGACTATGCACTCGCTTCATGTCCAGGACACATCTTAGTCAGACATACTTGACCTCCAAGGATACCCAACCACCAAGGCATTATTTATAGTCCATTTTTTCCTACTTTGGCCCATGCACAAGGTTGCCTGGTTGCTGTGGGTGCTTTTCTTTTGTCCCTTGTGTCAGTTTTGCCACCTTCCAAAAAATAATCTTGGGCTTATCTGGCCTTCTCAGAGAGACAGGAATTCAGGCAGGCAGGCCACCCAAAATCAGGTGGGATGCGTCTCCCTCTCAACCAAGGCTCTGCTCTGCACAGACACAGAAATCCAGGATGAGCCTCAAATTGTGAGAAATGCTCACCTGTCTGAATTCAAATAATGGACTCGGAGAAAGAAGAATGGCGAAAACGAGACTTTTAATGCAGTCTTGCAAGAGTGGGTGTCCAGTTGACAGGAACACATGGAGCAGTGATCACAGGCAATTAATCACTAATGTGTGAAAGTCCCTCCCCTGGTTCCTCATTGGCTGAGTACTATGAGGTCAATAGTTTTCCCCATGTTGCCTAGGTCTTATTGTCTTCTATTGGTTTATTTTTTTTAAAAAAATGGGCTGAGGCCTTTTCTAGTTGTCTCCACCTCCTTTTGTATAGGCAGATCTTCCTGGAAAAGGTGATACCGGTTATGTACACAGTTCTTTGTTCTTATATTCTCTCCCCTCCTCCCTACATCCTGTTTGCCCTGGGAAAATTCAGTAACCAACTGGCCACATCTTGTTAGTTTTCTCTAAGAGTTGACACTGCTGAAGATGGATCACAGAAACCGATTTCCTACATGCAATATCTAGTGTCATTCTTAATGTTTTTACAAATATCTTGTATGCCTCTGGTGTAATCACAGTGCCAGTGGACTGCTATGATTTCCTGGATTCCTGTGTTAAATTTTTTCAGGTCCTGCTTTCAATGTCTGATATATTCTGGAATTGCTGGTTCTCCAGTATCAATGAGTATTCTTCTGGGGTGGGACCCTCTCAGGTGCCCTGAAGGCTATGGGACCCTGGTTTCATCCCAGGATGCATAGCACCTGACTGGATAGTCACTGGATGTCCTGCAGAGTGTCAGCCATCTCTGCCTAAGCCTTAAGGAGGCATGTAGCTTATAGTGTGACCAGAGCATGGAACCTGGGAAGTAATGACTTTTTAAAAATATCATTTCTCCCTGGTCAGTTTTGCTCAGTGGTTAGAGTGTTGGCCTCTGGACCCAAGTGACACAGATTTGATTCCTGCTCAAAGGCATGTACCTCAGTTGCAGGTTCAATATCGAACCTCTGTTGGCACGAGACAACCAATCGATGTTTCTCTCTCCTCTCCCACCCTCCTTTTCACTCTCTCTGAAAATCAATGGGAAAAAAATATTCTCACAATAATTTCAGTTGGCTGTGAGAGCAGATTTGCTGCCATTAGAACAATAATTCAAAGTCAATAATTCAAAAATACATATGCACATGCTCTAACATCACCAGCATGACAGTTTGGGTCATTTGCCCTTGGGAATTTACAGGGCCACACTCTGAGAACAACAGGACCCCAGGGGTTGGGGTGACTTTCTCCAATGTCCTGGTCAACATCAGCTTGTTCTCCACTCAGCAGGGTAGTGACCTGAGATGGCCCAAGTGGCTTGGGGACATCAGCACGGCTCTGTCATAAAACAGAAGGAATAGGAGAGCTTAGCAAGCCCTTGTGTTGAGTCAAGGACCTAGGCCTCTAAAGACCCCAAAAAGACTGGCTGCCCTTTTATCATGCCTTTCTCAAAGACTTCCAGGTTCTAAAGTCCTCAGGGCCTCTTCCTATGATGCCTGACCTTGGAGATAGGTTCAGGAGGGTGTGAAGGGTAGCCTCATGAAGCACCTGGAATTTAGGGTACATTGGTGGACTGTGCAGTGGGACTTGCAGGGGGGTTTGTAGCAAGGGGTCTTTCTCCTGGTTTCCTACCCTGCCTGGTCTCTGGGCTCCTGGACCCCTAGCCCAGCTCTGACCAAGTTTCTCTGTCACCTGAGGATAAACCACTTCAGTACAAGTGATCACCCCTAACTACTCTGCCTGTCTGCTTGGTCACCCTTAACTGCTCGCCTACCTTCCTGATCTCCTCTAACCACCTTTGCCTCAGCTCTTGCTGCTGTGGCTTCGTTCAGAAGGACGTCTGGAATGATGTCCAGAAGGTTATTTGGCAGTCTGGTCTAATTAGCATATTACACTTTTATTATTATAGATGTCAAACAATCTCTTAGCCTCAGACATTGTCCTTGATGGTCAAGAAAACTTTATAAGCTTCAAAATTCTTTTTTCCCCTATTTTGATTGCTAGAATGGAAGCTGGTAGAACATTAAAATTTTCATCTGATTTTCTTCTTCCCTATAGTCATACTTGAGCTAGTATCCTGGCCATGTGGCTGGAGCAACTTAGAGAATGTCATTCCAATCATATGACAACTCTCTGGCACAGTTTATTGATTTAGCAATATTGCTTGTTTACCTGTTATGTGCCTGGAAGTAGCACACCTGGGAGACTCCACAGGGAAGAAAATAGTTTTTGAGCTGAATTTTGTGGGATAAGGCGGTTTCCAAGCTACAAAGTACTTGAGATTGACTGTGGGGATAAGATCACTCACCAAGGAAAGGGCCTGGCTTAATTCCTGAGTCCATGCAGGGGTCTGCATTGGAGGTGTTTATAGAGGGTCCAGGAGGAAATACTAGGATAGATTGTGAAAGGTTTTGGAAACCCTGCTTAGGGCTTTGTTCTTTATTCTTTAGGTTAATGAGAAGGCATTTTAACAGGGAAATGATAGAAATCATTTATAGATTTAGATTCTAAATCATTTATAGATTTAGAATTATAATGCTGATAGCAATATAGAAGGATGGGAAGACACTTGTAAAAGAAAGTTGTGTGACAGAAACTATTCAGAGGGGACCATGGTGGCCCAGGAACTAGACAAGTGCCAAATCTTATCCTGAGAAGTGAGAACATAGCAGGAAATGGAAGGAGGGATTGGGAAGGCTGACTGATAGGACTTGGAGCCTGATGTAGGGATTGAAAGCGAAGGGGGTGTTGAGAATAAATATGAGATTTCTGTCTCCATATTTGGGTAGCTGAGATACCACACAGACATAGGCAAGCAGAGCAAAGTAGCAGGATTGGGGAGCAGTGAAGAAATAAAGAATTCAGGGCTGCACTTGACCAGTTTTAAGTGCATCTAGGGAACACATTCCTTCTGAGGAAGGAGGTGTGTGGGTGTTTTCTTAATAGTCTCTTCCCTGTCATTTTTTGTCACATTAGAGATTTTTTGGCCTCTATTATCCGCTTTTGATTTTTAAATCATTTCTTTAAACTTGGTTCTTCAAAGTGTGGTCAGACCATTAGTGCAGTGCCACATTTGAGAGCTGGTTAGAAATGCACTACTCCAGTCCCACTGGAGAATTACTGAACTAGAATCTGCATTTTAACAAATCTCCAGGTGATTCATATACACTTTAAAGTTTGATAAGCACTGCTGTAGAATTCTAGTTTCTCTCCTCCTCCACCTTCCTCTCTGACCATGTCTCAAATGTAAAATGAACTTCATACTTCCAGTTGAGCATTCTGAGCTATTGTTATTGATGTGCTACTAAAATGGAAGGGAGACACCTATTACTTCCATTCCTACTGCTGTGGTTCATGGAGGAAGGCATGCTCTGCCTCCTTTTCTAGAGACAAGCTGTTACCCATAAACACATTTGCTCCTACATGGATTTCTTTCTATGAATTCTTGTATAACTGCGGCAAAAACTGCTGCAAAGAATGCCCATCATTTACCTTATGTTTTGTGGCTTCCAGAATGCCTAATTTTATTTCTGTCTTCACCAGCTAATCTCAACAGTGTGAACTGAAACCTGCTAACTTCTGTATTCAAACATATTTTTTGCTCCATGTGTGTGTGTGTGTGTCTGTTTCTGTGTGTGGCTAGGCTCTTCTTGCCTTACATAAATGGATGTGTAGCTTTTTATTAAGGAACTAGAGGCCCGGTGCACAAAAATTTGTGCACTCGAGGGAGACGGGGGGGGGTCCCTCAGCCCAGCCTGTGCCCTCTTGCAGTCTGGGACCCCTCGTGAGATAACGACCTGCTGGCTTAGGCCTGCTCCCGGGTGGCAGAGGGCAGGCCCCATGCCTAGGTGCAGCCCCTGGTTGGGCTCAGAGCAGGGCCAATTCGGGAGTTGGGGTGCTGCCCCCTGTCATGCACAGAGCAGGGAAGATCGGGAGGTTGCAATGCCACCCTCATTCACGCTCAGGGTACGGCCAATTGGGGGGTTGGGGCACCGCCCCCTGTCATGCACAGAGCAGGGCTGATCAGGAGGTTGTGATGCCACCCTCAGTCATGCTCAGGGTAGGGCTGATTGGGAGGTAGGGGCACCACCCCG
>NW_006282530.1:159286-171683 GCF_000327345.1 Myotis davidii | reverse complement strand
TCACTGAAACAAGCAAGCCTCCTTTTCACTTCAAGCTGCCTGGCTGCTGGCCGCCATCATGGCTGGCAGTTAATTTGCATATTTCCCTGATTAGCCAATGGAAGGGTAGCGGATGTATGGCTAATTACCATGTTTCTCGATAGGACTAGAGGCCCAGTGCATGAAAATTAGTGCACTTGGGGGGGATCACTCAGCCTGGCCTGCACCCTCCAGCCATCCAGGAGCCCTCAGGGGATGTCTGATTGATGGCTTAGGTCCGTTCCTCGGGGGAGTAGGCCTAAGCTGCAGTCTGGCCTCCCTGTGAGATTGGGCCTAAACTGGCGGTCAGACACCCCTCTCACAATCTTGGACTGCTGGCTCCTAACCACTCACCTGCCTGCCTGCCTGATTGCCCCTAACCTCTCTGCCTGCCTGCTTGATTGCCCTAACTGCCTCTGCCTGCTGGCCTGATTGCCCCCAGCTGCCCTCCCCTGTTGGCCTGATCAAGCCCCCAACTGCTCTCCCCTGCTGGCCTGATCTCACCCTCAACTGCCTCTGCCTGCCTGATCACCCCTAATTGCCCTCCCTTGCTGGTCTGATCTTGCTTCCAACTGCCCTCCTCTGCCGGCCAATTTGGTTCTGATTGGTCAGTTTCTATGCCAGTCAGCATCTCTGGGCCTATCAATGGGGCCTGATCAGAAAGGGGGGGCTAATCAGCAGCTGGGTGGAGGTCTGGAGAGAAATAGAGGTGTGGCTGCTGGCTAGGCTGGGAGAGAAAGAAAGGCAAGTTCTGATCAACAGCTGCCACAGAGGCTACAGATAAGACCCTGCCCCTCTCTTTGAAGGCCTCTCCTTGGGCCTTATCTGCAGCCCCTTAGGCAGTCAGTGCTGGGTTGGTGCATCTGCAGTTCCCAGTCAGTCCTGGGTCACCACAGCAACCCAGCACTGACTTCTGGTTTGGTCTAGCCTTAGGTGGTAAAAACTCAGGCTCTTCATTATATAGATTGCTTCTTTTCTCAGTACTGACCTGCAGGCCTGAAGTAAGTAAATTTGTTTTATTTTGACTGTTACTAAGGGATCAATTCCTGTAATATCTTAGATGGAGTTAAGGACATTGCAGATCATTTCTGAGGACTAGCTGAAGATACATTACATAGTCTTCGCTTTTACAGTACAGCAGAGAGATGAGCTCTTCTCTTTCCAAACACCCACAAAAAATGTCAAATCTGAGATTCTTTATATGCTAGTCCCATTAGGCTTGATTATTTAGATTCCTATTCTGTAACTGGCATCCTGACTACTCCTTTCACAATTATTGCAATGATTGTGGCAATTTGTTAAAAGATCTGGATGCAATAAATGATGCAAGCAATAATCAACTTGTTGAAGTGATCTGAATAAATGTCTTATCCTGTGTCTGGAATTTCTTGTAATGAATAGAAAATGGTTTTTAAGGTAAGAATTTAAAAAATACATACTGACATATTTTAAATGTAAATTACATTCCATTCTTGACAGTACATGCCTATTATATTCCCTTTGTGGGTTCTATTTCTTGAAAAAAGTGGAGTTGATAAAAAATAACAAAAACAAAATTATGATTTTCTTGGTATAATTCCATTCAAATTATGTCTCAAATTATTTCTGTTTTTATTTCAAATCTAGCTATTATAATTTTATGATTATATCTTCTAACATTGGCTTAGGATGATTACAACAAGCATAATTAAAAATACCTTACATCTTTGAAAAGAGTATACAAATTTAATTGATCAGATCTCTCCCCACCCACACACATATACACATACTCCCACTTTTACATACAAAGTTACATTCTGTGATAGGCAAACTAGCTGTGTAGTGACTTAGCATAAACATTTATTCTTTACATATGTTTTGATTTTTCCTCCCTTGGTGCTTAAATGTTAGTTCACATATAAGTACCTAATTCTAGGGAACTAGGGCCTGTGCTGCTTTGGACCTAAATTGATTGCTAAACTTATAGGATTGGAATGACTCAGGTAAAATTTTAGTAAAAATAAAAGCGTTAAGCTATATAACATTAAGCTATATAATGCCTCCTGAGAGCCATGATGCTCCAGGGGTGGAGAAGCTTCTGAAAGAAAGGTCAGTAAGCAGAATTAGCACTCAATTACCCCTTTACTATAAAAAGACTATCAAGAGGGGTTGTTACTCATTGAAGCCAATTTCTGAGTTTTAGGTTAACCCCTTTCTTTATATTAACTGACCATAAATTAAATACAGGTAATTTACTTTCTCCTTTTCACCTTATTTTAAACTGTTCTCTTTATTATTTGTTACTGTTTTGGCCTTAAAGCACTGGGTGCTTTAGAATTGTATTACTATAATCAGTGCTGTTCCTTGGTTTGTGTCACATTGAAAGAATTATCCCAGTCTCAGGTCCTTTTTTTTTTTTCCCTTTTGACTCCCAACTGCATTACCAGTTGTCTGGCTTCCATCAAGCACTCATTCTCATATGCTTAGTGGGAATTTTCTACATGTAAGTATTTGTGAAAAAACACGTTTTATATATGCTCTAAACTTGATCAAAATATTGTACTACATACCAGGTTGAACTTTTTTAAATTTAAATTTTATTTTACAATTATAGTTTGCATTCAGTATTATTTTGTATTAGTATCAGGTATAGATAGTGCTTAGATAATTATATACTTTACAAAGTATTCCATCTGATATCTCTCATACCCACCTGGCACCATACAATATTATTGAC
The DNA here is from genome assembly GCF_000327345.1 of Myotis davidii. Taxonomy (NCBI): domain Eukaryota; kingdom Metazoa; phylum Chordata; class Mammalia; order Chiroptera; family Vespertilionidae; genus Myotis; species Myotis davidii. The sequence goes on along the minus strand of NW_006282530.1, from coordinate 168,949 downwards.
CATATTTCCTCTGCTGTACTTTATATTCCTGTGACTATTTTATAACTACCAATTTATACTTCTTAATACCTTGAACTTTTTCATCCACCCCCCTATCCCCAGATCCCTCTGGCAACCATAAGTCTGTTCTCTCTACCTGTGAATCTGTTTAAATTTTGTTTGTTCATTTATGTTGTCTTTTAGATTCCCTGTATACGTGAAATAATAAGGCATTTGTCTTTCTCTGTTTGACTTATTTCATTAGCATAAGATCCTCAAGGTCCATCCATGTTGTCACAAATGGTAATATGTCAATGTTTTTACAGCCAAGTAATATTCCATTGTATATATATACCACCACTTTTTTATCCATTCATCTGTTGATGGGCACTAGGGTTGCTTCCATACCTTGACTATCACAAATAACACTGCAGTAAACATTGGGGTGCATATAGTCTTTTGAATTAGTGTTTTGAGTTTCTTTGAATATATAGCCAGAAGTGGAATCACTGGGTTTATAAGTTAGTTCCGTTTTTAATTTTCTGAGGGACCTCCATGCTGTTGTCCATAGTGGCTGCACCAATATGCATTTCCACCAACAGTGCACAAGGGTTTCCTTTTCTCCACACCCTTGCTAACATTTGTTTATGGATTTATTAATGATTGTCATCCGGACAGGTGTGAGGTGGTAACTCATTGTGATTTTATTTATTTTTTTAATATATTTTATTGATTTTTTACAGAGAGGAAGGGAGAGAGATAGAGAGTTAGAAACATCGATGAGAGAGAAACATCGACCAGCTGCCTCCTGCACATCTCCTACTGGGGATGTGCCCGCAACCCAGGTACATGCCCTTGACCGGAATCGAACCTGGGACCTTTCAGTCCACAGGCTGACACTCTATCCACTGAGCCAAACCGGTTTCAGCGACTCATTGTGATTTTAATTTGCAATTCTCTAACATTTAGTGATGTTGAACATCTTTTCATATGTCTATTGGCCATCTGTATGTCCTCTTTGGAGAAGTTTCTATTCAGGTCCTTTACTTTAAAAAAATTGGATTATAGTTTTTTTTTGGTGTTCAGTTGCTTGAGTTCTTTGTAAATTTTGGATATTAACCTCTTAGCACAAGCATGTCAAACTTGTGGCCCGAGGGCCACATGTGACCCATAATGCATATTTTTGCAGCCCAGCCAATATAACGGTATATAAGAAACATTTTAATAAAAATTTCATAACTTAATTTTTACAATATCCTGTTATACATAATTATTAGCAACAAACTACAGTGTTCACTAAAGACTGATTACTATAATCATGTTGCATTTATTTACCGTATGCGCCTTACATGCAGGCACACCATTTCTCTCCACTAATACTAGCAGCGAATATTTTAGCAGCTGATTGCAATGTCATTAGTCTTATATTGACTTGTTTGGTGTGCACAACAGGAAATATTTTGCTTTTGGAGAACAAGAAAAATAGGTTTATTTGTGTTATGCTTATTAATTTGTGCAGTTATTCAGTGTCTGGTAAGTTAATGTTCAAGAAAAAATATTAATTAAAATGTTCTAGAGAAGGATAAATACCACATGATCTCACTCATTTGTGGAATATAATGAACATCATAAACTGATGCGGGCCCCATGCGGCCCACAAGGAATACTCACTAATGATTACTCATTTATTTCAGCTCTTTGCATTCAGCATGTCTCTATTGAAATAAATCTATGTTTCTATGAAAACTGAAGCTTTTGTTCTTTTGTAGCCCACATAACTTAAACCTTGATATTTGGCCCATGTTAACCTTTGAGTTTGACATGCTTGCCTTAACAGATATATCATTGGAAAATATCTTCTCCCATTCAGTAGGTTGTCTTTTTGTTTTGTTGATGGTTTCCTTTGTTGTGTAATAATTTTTAGTTTGATGTAGTCCCATTTGTTTATTCTTTCCTTTGCTTCCCTTGCCCAGAAAGATATTCCAATATATTTGCCCAAAGGAAAAATATTGCTAAGAAAGATGTCAGAGATATTACTCATTTTTTTCTTTTTGGAGTTTTATGATTTCAAATCTTATATCAAAGTTTTTAATCCATTTTTAGTTTATTCTTGTATATGGTTTAAGAAGGTGACCTACTTTCATAGTTTTTGCATGTAGCTGTCCAATTATCCCCCAAACATTTACTGAGTAGACTGCTTTCATCACATTGTATGTTCTTGCCTCCTTTGTCATATATTAATTGACTATATAGGCTTTGGTTTACTTCTGAGCTTTCTATTCTGCTCTTATTGACCTATGTGCTTTTTTTTTTTAAATGCCAGTAACATTCTGTTTAGATTACGATAGCCTGGTAGTATGATTTGATATCAGGTAGCATGATACCTCTAATTTTGTCCTTCTTTCTCAAGATAACTATGGCTATTCAGATTATTTTGTGGTTAAATATTAATTTTAAGATTATTTGTTTTAGTTCTGTGAAAAATGCTATTGATATTTTGATAGGGGTTTTATTGAATCTATGGCTTGCTTTGAGTGGCATGGACATTTTAATGATGTGAATTCTTCCTATGCATGAGAATGGCATATGCTTCCATTTATTTGTATCTTCTTCAATTTATTTCTTCAGTTTTTTTATAATTTTCTGAGTACAGGTCTTTTACCACTTTGGTAAAACTAATTTCTAGGTATTTAATTTTTTTATGCAATTGTATATAGGATCATTTCCTTTATTTCCTTTTCTGATAGTTTATTATTTGTGTCAAAAAATGCAGCTGATATCTGAATATGAATTTGTATCCTGCTACTTTATCGAATTCATTTATCAGTTCTAGTAGTTTTTTTCTGAAACCTTTAGGGTTCGTCATATACAGTCATGTCATCTGCCAATGATGACAGTTTTACTTTTTGGGTGCCTTTTATTTCTTCTTTTTATTTTATTCCTGTGGCTAGGTTTTCCATACTATCCTATATAATAAAAGGCTAATATGCAAATCTACTGACCAGCAGGCACTATGACATGCACTGACCACCCAGAGGTAGACACTAAACGAAGGAGCTGCCCCCTGGTGGTCAGTGCGCTCTCACAAGGGGAGTGCCACTCAGCCAGAAGCCTGGCTCATAGCTGGCAAGTGCAACAGCAGTGGCAGGAGCCTCTTCCACCTCTGTAGCAGCACTAAGGAGCTGTGAGCAGGTGGGTGGTAAGAAGCAAAGGGTCCCGGACTGTGAGAGGGTGCAGGCTAGGCTGAGGGACCTCCCCCTTCCAAGTGCACAAATTTCATGCACTGGGCCTCCAGTATTGAATAAGAGTGGGGAAAGTGAACATCCCTGTCTAGTTTCTGAAAGGAGACATTTTTAATATTTTCTCCTTTAATAAATTGTTAGCTGTGGGTTTGTCACAATTGGCTTTATTATGTTGAGGTATGTTTCCTCTATTCCCAGTTTGCTGAGAATTTTTATAATAAATGGGTGCTGAATTTTGTAAAATGCTTTTGCTGCTTCTATTGATATGATCATATAAGATTTTTTATGTGGTGTGTCACATTCACTGAATTGTGGATATTATATCAATCTTGATTTTGGCACTTATGTTCACCAGGAATATTGGCCTATAATTTTCTTTCTTGGCAGAATCTTTATCTGATTTTGAAATTAGGATGATACTGGGCTTCTAAGAATGCATTCTGGAGTTTCCCTTCCTCTTGAATTTTTGGAATAGTTTTAGAAGGATAGGTTTTAGTTCCTCCTTGAATGTTTGGTAAAAGTCACTGGTCTAGGACTTAGTGTTTTGGGAATTTTTTAAAGTGATTTTTTTTTTGAGACTTGGAAGCATGCAACAGTCTGAAGATTCTCAGAGGGAAAGGGGAAATGGGAAGAGATTAATCAAAGATTTAATATATAATCCATGGACACAGATAATAGTGCAGTAAAGGCCTGGGGAAGGGTGGGAGTGGGGAGATGGAGGTCAAAGGAGAAATAAAGGGGACATCTGTAATACTTTCAACAATAAAGATACATTTAAAAAACTGATTAATGATAATTACATATTTATTTTCATTTTATTATTCATATTTATGTTCCTCCTATTTTCTTTCTTTTTTAAAGAAGTCCCTTTAACATTTCTTGTCATACTGGTCTGTGTTGATGAACTTTTAGTTTTTTTTTTTTTTTTTTTTTGTCTGGGAAGCTCTTTATTTCACCTTGAATTTTAAATGATAGCCTTGCTGGGTAGAGTAGTATTGGTTGTAGGTCACTGCTTTTCATCACTTTGAATATTTCATGCCTATCCCTTCTGGCCTGTAATGTTTCTATTGAGAAATCAGCTATCAGTCATATAATAGCTCCCTTGTAGGTAAATGTCTTGCTGCTTTTAAGATTCTCACTTTGTCTTTAACCTTTGGCATTTTAATTATGGTGTATTGTGTTGTGGTTCTTTCTTGATTTATTTTGTTTGGGACTCTTTGCGCCTTCTAGACTTATGTGTCATTTTTCTTTATCTGGGTAATCAGGCATTATATCTTCAAATAGGTTCTCAATTTTTTGCTGTCTTCTCCTGGTATTCCTGTGATGTGGGTGTCATTACACTTGATATTGTCCCAGCGGTTTTCTAAACTATCCTTTTTAAAAAAATATATTTTATTGATTTTTTACAGAGAGGAAGGGAGAGAGATAGAGAGCTAGAAACATCGATGAGAGAGAAACATTGATCAGCTGCCTCCTTCACATCTCCTACTGGGGATGTGCCTGCAACCCAGGTACATGCCCTTGACTGGAATTGAACCTGGGACCTTTCAGTTTGCAGGCTGACCATCTATCCACTGAGCCAAACCGGTTTTGGCCTAAACTATCCTTATTTAGTTTTTGTTTTGTTTTTTATCTGCTCTGATTGGGTGTTACCTGCTACCTTGTCTTCCAAGTCATTTATTTGATCCTTTGCTTCACCTAATTTGCTGTTGATTTCTTCTAGAGTAGTCTTATTTCAGATATTGTAGTATTCATTTCTGACTGTTTCTTTTTTATGGGATTTATACCCTTTTTATGCTTTCAATCTTTTTTTTTAAGTTCCCACTGAGTTCATCTATTATTCCCCCAAGTTCCTTGAGCATCCTTATAATTATTGTTTAGAACTCTCTATCTGGTAGATTGTTTGCCTGTTTCGTTTAGTTCTTTTTGTGGGAATTTCTTCTCTTCTTTTATTTGAGGCATGCTTCTTTGTCTCCCCATTTTGGCTGCCTCTCTGAAAATGTTTCTTCATATTAAGTAGACCTGCTATGTCTTCCTGTCTTGGTAGAGTGGCCTTATGTATTAGTTGTCCTGCAGAGTTTTGTGACACATTCACTCTGATCACCTAAATGAGCTAGGTGCTCTAGGAATGTCCCTCTGTGGATTATGTGAACATTCCTGTTGTAGTTGAATCTGGATTGGTGCTAGCCCATTTGTGGGTGAGGTTGACCATAAGGCTACCTGACTATGAGGATTAACCCTGACCACAAGCTGCTGTGTGGGGACTGACTTCATGAAATAAAAATTTCCCCAACAGATTATAGTGCCTTTTGAGATCTCCCTTTGTGTATGCTACTTCTGGAGCTTACTGGGTCATGATCTAATGTGACCCAAAGCCCACCATTGGGTGTGCTGTTTCTGGGGACTCTTGGGAGATACTCTGGTGCAGGTCAATGTCAAAGGTTGCCTGTGAGTGGCCCTGAGCTGCCTGTTAAGAACTACAAAGCAACCACATTTGGTGGCTGTCTCTCCTGGGTCTGGGTTCAGGTGGGAGGGTCCAGCATGTGTACTGAGGCCAGCTTCCACTTGTATTAAGCATAGGGCAGGTCATCAAAAGGCACTCCAAGATCAGTCTCTGCCTGCCAACTGTCCATTAGGCTCAGTCACTGAAAAAGCCTCTGGCCAAACAGTGAGTCACCAAAGAGGGATTAATGGTGTTCACCAGGTTGATACAGATTTAAACTGGTGTCATTGCTGAGTCTGAGGCCACTCAACAAAAATCTCTTGGTACACCAGGGCCAACTTCCATTTTTGTGGCTCCCATGGACCTTTGCAGTGTGCAGTGGTTTCAGGGAATTGGCAGGGTGAACCCATTATAATTCATTAAGCTAAAACAATAAGATTTGTCCATGTGGTGGGAGGGCTCTGCAAAGGAATGGTGGTGAAAGTCATGATGTGTGATGAAAATGACCCTCACCAAAAGCCAGTCAGTTTCTTTTTGTTCTTCTCTGTTGCCTCCTGAGTTTACCCAGACTTCTTTCAAGAGCCTTCAAAGGAAGACTGCACAATGGACTTAGGCTGGCCTCAGCTAGCTGATTTCTCCACAGGGTGTGAGCTTATTAAGGCAGGGCCACAGGGAGTCAAGAGGGTGGGACTAGTGTATCTCCCTAGGATAATGTCATATGGAGGGAAGTGCACAACCCAGAAAATATTGATTTAGTTGGTGGTATGAGAGATGGACTCAGCACAGAAACATTGGCAGCTGTCCTTCCAGGCCTTCCCCAAAGCCACACAACCCAGTCTCTCTCTGAATGACTCCATTATGCTGAGATGCCATCCCTCTGCTAGAGTCCAGAGTGAGCTGCTATTAAGGAGATTTTTTATGCTGGCCCTTTAAGAGGACACCTGGGTTTCTAGCAGTCTTCCATCTCACTCTGGCAGATGGATTTATGTTAATTTTTACAGCAGATGTTATGCGGGCTCCTGTTTCCAACTCTGGTTCTCTGGGCTGGAGAGTTCAGTGTGGGGTTAAAACCCCTCACTCCTCACGGAGGATCGTTGTAGTTGAGATGTCCTTCCAGATTCTCCACTACTACACTTGGGCTTGGGGCCAGCCCTTTTTTGCATCTCTGCCCCTCCTACCAGTCTTGAGGTAGCTTCCTTTGTATAGCCTTGGTTATAAGATTTCTGTTTAGCTAGTCTTTAGTTGTTTATTTAGGTCAATTGCTTGTCATTTAACTAGAGACCCAGTCCACAAAATTTGTGCATGGGTGGGGGTGTTCCTCAGCCTGGCTTGCACCCTCTCCAATCTGGGACCCAGGAATGTAAGCCTGCTGGTTTAGGCCCTCTCACAATCCAGAACTGCTGGCTCCTAACTGCTTCTGCCTGCTGGCCTGATCACTCCCCTGCCGGTCTGATTGACACCTAACTGCTCCCTTGCCAGCCTGATATAATCAACTGCCCTCCCCTGCTGGCCCGGTCTCCCCAAACTTCCCTCCCCTGCAGGCCTGGTTGCCCCCAACTGCCCTTCCCTGCAGGCCTGGTCACCCCCAACTGCCCTCCCCTGATGGCCATCTTGTGGTGGCAATGTTATGGAGGCCATCTTGAGATGATGTGAGGGCATCATGTGAGAGTGCGAAGGCCACCTAGGCTTTTATTAGTATAGACTAGTGGCCCAGTGCATGACATTTATGCATGGTGGGGGGAATGTCTCTCAGCCCGGCCTGCATGCTCTCCAATCTGGGACCCCGCAGGGGATGTCTGACTGCCAGGTTACAGGGATTGGGCCTAACCCAGCAGTCAGACATCCCTCTCACAATCCGGAACCGCTGGCTCCTAACCACTCACCTGCCTGTTTGCCTGCTCATCCCTAATCACTCTGCCTGCCAGCCTGCTTGCCCTCAACTGCCCCGCCACTGGCCTTCTCACTCCCAACCGCCCCCCCCCCACTTGCAGCCTGCTCACCCCCAACTGCCCTCCCCTCCTGGCATGATCACCCCTAACTGCCTCTGCCTCAGCCCTGACACCATGGCTTTGTCCAGAAGGATGTCCAGAAGGTCTCCCGGTCTAATTAGCATACAACCCTTTAGTAGTATAGATAGAGGCTTGGTGCATGGGTGGGGGCTGGCTGGTCTGCCTTGAAGGGCGTCCCAGATAAGAGTGGGGGTTCCCTTTGGGGGGAGGGGCCAGCCTTGGTGAGGGGCCTAGGGTGGTTTGCAGGCCGGCCATGCCCCCATCAGAGTGAAAGTCCCCACTGGGGTATGTGGCCAGCCTGGGCGAGGGGCTGATGGCCACTTGCAGGCTGGTCATCCCCCCATTGGGGTGAGGGTCCCTGCTGGGAGGCATGGCTTGCCTGGGTGAGGGGCTGAGGGTCATTTGGTTTGCAGGTCAGCCAAGCCCCTGGCTTTGTCTGGAAGGACATCTGGTAGGTCTCCAGAAGGTCTCCCAGTCTAATTAGCATATTACTCTTTTATTAGTATAGATTGTAATTCTTATTTGATCCCAGGAGCTGGTGAGTGTAATTTCTACCTACTTCGCTATTATCTTGGATCCCTCAGGTTGAACTTCTCATATAGATATGAGGCCTGGTACACGGATTTGTGCACATTGAAAGGAAATTAATTAGAAGGTGGTCAGCGGGGGGAGACTGCGTGAGACAGGCTGGACACACCCTGGAGCCAACCTCCAGCGATCCATCCCCAGCTAGTCACACCTGGGGTGGCACTAGGACTTGAAGGGCATCTGCAGAGTAAGCAGGGTCTCTCCGGCAGGTGGGGTCCCTCAGCCTGGCCTGCAGGGATTAGGCCGAAATTGGCAGTCCAACAACCCCCAAGGGGTCCTGGAGTGCGAGAGGGCACTCTGCAGAGTTGCTGTCTCTCAGCAGCTCCTGTGTTGAGTGTCTTCCCCCTAGTGGTCAGTGTGAGTCATAGCTACTGGCTGGTCAGCTGGTCAAATGGTCATTTAGCCTTTTATATATATACATTTTTGTCAACACTGTTGTTCAACTCTGCCCTTGATAATCATCTTTTGACCCCTGAAGAATATGTATGCATAAACCAGGGGTGGGCAAACTTTTTGACTTGAGGGCCACAATGGGTTCTTAAACTGGACTGGAGGGCCAGAACAAAAGCAAAAAGTTTGTGTGAACTAATACATGTTAACACTGCTGCTGGTGAAGGAGCGGAAGGGAGAGCAAGAGAACCCTCTGCTCTTTTGGCTCCGAACGGGCAGGATCCAGCCCGTGGGCCATAGTTTGCCCACGGCTGGCATAAACCATACATTAAAAATATTTCACCTTGCCCTAGCTGGTTTCACTCAGTGGATAGAGTGTTGGCCCTCAGACTAAAGGGTCCTGGGTTTGATTCCAGTCAAGCGTATGTACCTGGGTTACAGGCTTGAACCCCAGCCTTTCAGAGCACGTGTGGGAAGCAAGCAATTGATGTGTCTCTCTCATCTCGATGTTTCACTCTCTGTTTCTCCCCCTCCATATATATATGTATATATATATATTATCCTTGGGTGAGGATTAACAAAAAAATAATTCACCACATTTTGCTATCATAACAATCTTAACACATGTCTTTAACTTTATTGAGCTATTTGAATATACATATCCAGAAATTCCTATGTTATACAGAATACTAGTGGCCTGGTGCATGAAATTCGTGCACGGGGGAGGGTATGTTCCTCAGCCTGGCCTGCACCCTCATCAATTTGGGACCACTCGAAGGATGTCCTACTGCTAGTTTATAGGGATCGGGCCTAAACCGGCAGTCGGACATCCCTCTCGCAATCCAGGACTGCTGGATCCTAACCACTCACCTGCCTGTCTGCCTGCCTGATTGCCTCTAACCACTCTGCCTGCTGGTCTGCTTGCTCCTAATTGCCCCTGCCCCTGCTGCTGACCTGCTTGCCCCCAAATGCCCCCCCCTCCAACTGATCACCCCCAACTGCACCCCCTGCT
>NW_006282530.1:157631-158421 GCF_000327345.1 Myotis davidii | reverse complement strand
AAGAATATATATTAAAGAGAGAGAGAGAGAGAGAGAGAGAGAGAGAGAGAGAGAGAGAGGAGAGTATATATGTTTGTAAATAAGAAAACATGTATTTGATGCTCTTAGAAAGTCTTATTTTCTTTCATTAAAACTTGTGCAGTATAGGGAACTCCATAGATTCTATTAATTTGAAGAAAGTTAGAGGTAAAGGTCCTAATTCAGAGTTCCTTGGGAAAATGTGTAACTTATATATATTTTTTATGTTTATATTTTTAAATCAAAAACTAAAATATTTTCTATTCAGAAAATACATTTGGATCTAAATATCTTCTATAATTTTAACCCTAAAATATCAATTTATTTTAAAAATGGTTGGGCTGTTTGTTTTTTTAAAACAAGTTAAGTTACTGAAGTTCTACATGTTACTGGATCACCTGGGGTCATTTTCTGATTGGAAAATTAAGAATTATAGTCAGAGGGGAGGACATGAGAATTTTTAAAGAACATATTCAATTTACTTTAGAAACCAAACCTCTCTTATCATGTGACTTGTTTTGTATGTTTGTTAAACTATATTATCACATAAGCATCGCTGCTATTGGGACAAACAGTGACAGTTGATTCGGGTCACTTGAATGTCCACTGTCTGTTTTAATTTGTCTGTTCGTTTTGACTCTGTCATATGCTCAAACATCAGTGGAAGTCATGAGAACCTATTTTTTTTGCTTGCTCCCTCCTTGACTTTGGAAATATTCATTTTTACTCAGAGGGACCTTAACTTTGATGTAAGGGATTGTTTCCGTTGCCA
>NW_006282530.1:155086-157013 GCF_000327345.1 Myotis davidii | reverse complement strand
TTCCCTCCTATCCATAATGCGATCACCGTCTGCAGGCAGCCTGCACCCCCAGCCTGGGGTTGTTGCCTTCTGCCGCCAGGCTTTCCAATGGCGATCACCTGCTGGGGGGCGGGCAAACGCCTTTGCCCGCCCCCCAGCTCTTGCCTGCCACCTGGGTTTCCGATCCCTTTTGCCCCCCATGATAATGCCTATGTATGCAAATTAACCGCCACTTTGTTGGCATTTAATTTGCATATCGCCCTGATTAGCCAATGGGAAGTGTGTCGGAGGTATGGTTAATTACCATGTTTGTCTATTATTAGATAGGATTCTAACAAAATTTTACTACATATTGCTAGATTACTCACCAAAATATCTGTAATAAATATTTGCAGAGTCACCAATGCATGTGAACTTTCCTATTTCCCCTCATGCTTCCTGACATTAACTTTTATCTGAAAATTCCTTTTTTTGGTCAGTGTAGTTTTTAAATCGATGTCTATATTTTGGAGATTTTTTTATTACCTACTAATAAAGATAAGTATTTGTTTATATTAGTCATCCCATTTATACTTCAGTAACTTGAACATTTATATATTTTGTCCATTTTTCTTTGGGTTGCCTCTCTTATTTTTAATGATTTATAGGAGTTACTTAAATATTGTACGTATTAATAATTTCTTGGTTATATATATTGAAAAATATCTTTTCTCCATTTGTCATCTGTCTTTTAACCTTGTAGTGCATTTTGTGGAGAAAATTTTTTTATTTTTGATGTAACCAGATCTTTCCATTTTCCCTTTAGGTACTGCTTTTTCTGACATGCTTAAAAAATATTTTTTGATTCCAGGGTTGCAAAGCTACTCTCTTCTCTCCCCGATAGTGTATTTTATTCTAAGGTTTTAAACTCATCTAAATATATTTTTGCTTGTAGAGGGAGGTAGGGATATAATTGAGTCTTTTCATTATAACAAGCTAATTTCCCCTATACCACTGATAAAATGATCCATGTTTTCTTTGCTTATATATTATACCACTTCTATTATAGCTTAATTTTGATATGAGTATGGGTCTGTTTTAAACTCCCCATTTTGTTCCATTGATCAGAATATTATAACTGGACAAGAAATATATTTTTTAAGTGTTATGACATAAATCATGTCAATGTCTGGTAGAGTATTCCTAACTACATGGTTCTTATTTTTTTTATATATTTTATTGATTTTTTACAGAGAGGAAGGGAGAGGGACAGAGAGTTAGAAACATCGATGAGAGAGAAACATCAATCATGGCACCCCCAACACCTCAGCAGCTGTGAAACATCAATCATCTCCCACTGGGGATGTGCCTGCAACCCAGGTACATGCCCTTGACCGGAATTGAACCTGGGACCCTTCAGTCCGCAGGCCGACGCTCCATCCACTGAGCCAAACCGGTTTTGGCGGTTCTTATTTTTTGAATCAAATTTGATTGAACACACCTTGTTTTAATATAATCTTCGGTAGGATTATATATGCCTTCTACCTCTGCACACGTGGAATATTGTCTCCAAATAGCACATGAGCTCTGAAAAATTAATTATAAAAGGCCAAAATTTCTAGAGAAAGAATTAATTTCTGTGATAAACCAAATTTTCAAATTCTTTAGTGGATTCCTATGATGATGTTTTTATGAAACTCTTTTCTCATAACTCCTAATTCAATCATACCTGCACTTACCCACTTACCAAACAATAATTGGGCACTTCTGGGTATCTATACTAATAAAAGGGTGATATGTTAATTAGACTGAGAGACCTTCTGGATGTCCTTCCAGACAAAGCCATGGTGGCGGGGCCGAGGCAGAGGTGGTTAGGGGTGATCAGGCCAGGAGGGGAGGGCAGTTGGAGGTGATCAGGCCAGCAGGGGGTGGGGGAAAAGTGGGGGGCAAGCAGGTCAGCAGAGGGGGC
>NW_006282530.1:152056-154963 GCF_000327345.1 Myotis davidii | reverse complement strand
TGGGAGAGGGATGTGCGACTGCGTGTTTAGGCCTGATCCCTGTCTAAACCGGCAGTTGGACATCCCCTGAGGGTTCCCAGATTGGAGAGGGTGCAGGCTGGGTTAAGGTCCACCCCCCTTCCCCCATGCACGAATTTCATGTACCGGGCCACTAGTATAGTATAATACAAAGTGTTGTCAATAAATATCTCTAAGTGTCTACTTTCTCACATGTTATAGACAAACTAACTCTACTGCTTGTTGTAAGGGACTTAACAACTGTTTAGACAATGAGATGTTGAGGATCTGTATCTTGTATGAAAGAACTCTGCTTCTATATTTTAGTAAATGATGTTGACACTGTCATGGCTTAATATTGTTCTATATGGACCCAAATATTAACAGATATTCTCTGGGGGTCTGGACTTTGGTCTCCATTTTGCCACCAACTAGCAGGTCATTTAAATGATCTGACTTTCTGTTTTCTCATTTGTAAGATTAAGACATTAGAATAGCTGATTTCTATAGTCTCTCTCAGATCTAACATGAATTTATTCTTTGATTACATATGCAAGAGCATCTGAGGATCTGGGTAATGAAGTGGCAGGCATTGAGGGAGTTATGTGTGGAACAGAGTGCTGCAGGAGGGGAAATATGCAGGTTTGTGAAGAATGTAGGAGGCAAGGATAATGGCCAAGAAATGCAACCATGTATACGGAGACTGTAAGGTAAATTTTTTGGTTGAAATACACCTGAGCTGAAGCTGAAGATAGGTGAGAGGTGAAGATGTTACTTGTTGGGAGACCTTAAAAATAATTAACATTAATAATATTATTAATACTATGTATATCCTTTGTCTACTTATCCTATCTAATAATAGACAAACATGGTAATTAACTGTACCTCCAACACACTTCCCATTGGCTACTCAGGGAGATATGCAAATTAACTGCCAACCAAGATGGCAGCCAGCAGCCAGGTAGCTGAAGCGAACAGGAGGCTTGGTTGCCCCGGCAATGGAGGAAGCCAAGGTTCCCTGCCTGCCGACACCCAGCTCTGAGCTCATGAAGCAACAGCTCCAAAAGATACAATGTTTCAATTATAGAAGCTAAAAGATGGCAGTTAATTTGCATATACCAGCTGCGAGTGAAGACTGAGGACAACATGGAGGCCAAGTGGTACAGAAGGGAGCCAAGTAGAGGCCCCAAGGATAGAAACAGAGCCACAGCTGTTGTGAGCGGGAGGGGCAGCGGCTTGGAGGGGAAGGGCAAGCTCAGCTGAAGCCACTGGGATCAGAAGGGCAAGCCCAGCCCCAGTGCCTGGGATTGGGCAGGCAAGCCCAGCCACTGTGGCTGGGAGCATAAGGGGCAGTGGCCGGGGGCGGGAGGGGCAGTGGCTTGGAGAGGAAGAGGCAGCAGGAGGGCAAGACCAGCTTCAGGGGCTTGAAGCGGGAGCGAAGCCCGCCTCAGCGAGTTTCACTCCCTTCCCTGCTTTGCTTCAGCCGCACGAAGCCCTATTCTTGCAGGAATATTCCTACAACGGGCCTCTAGTCTACACTAATAAAAGAGAAACATGGTATTTGTACGACTGCTACTCTTCCCATTAGCTAATCAGCAAGATACGCAAATTAACTGCCAGCCAAGATGGCGGCCGGCAGCCAGGCCACTGTGCGTGACAGGGGGTGGCGCCGCAACCTCCCCATTGACCCTGCCTTGAGTGTGACAGGGGGCGGTGCCCTAACCCCCCAAACGGCTGTACCCTGGGCGTGACTAAGGGTGGCATCGCAACCTTCAGATCCACCCTGCTCTGTGCATGACAGGGGGTGGTGCCCCAACTCCCCAATCAGCCCTGCTCTGAGGCTGACCAGGGGCTGCACCTAGGGATTGGGCCTGCCCTCTGCCACCCAGGAGCAGGCCTAAGCCAACAGGTCGTTTTCTCCTGAGGGGTCCCAGACTGTGAGAGGGCACAGGCCAGGCTGAGTGGCCCCCTCTCCCACCCGAGTGCACAAATTTTTGTGCACTGGGCCTCTAGTCCTATCTAATAAAAGAGAAACATAGTAATTAGCGTACTACCGCTACCCTTACCATTGGCTAATCAGGGCGATATGCAAATTGACCGCCAACCAAGATGGCGGTTAACTGCCAACAAAGATGGCGGTTAATTTGCATACATAGGCTCAATGATGGGAGGCAAAAGGGGAAAAACTGAAGAATGGTGGCAGGCAAGAGCTGGGGTGTGGGCAGCTCCCAGCCAGTGATTGCCATCAGAAAGCTCAGCAGGACAGGCGACACCCCCATCAGGGGTGCCAGTGATCGCCATGGCGCTCAGAGGAAGAGAGAGAGGGGTGTAGGACCACGGGGGCCAGGGGTGCCGACTGGCCTGCAGCCCCCTGACTGTGATGGCGAAAGGAGGGGAGGGTTTCCAGGCACTGCGGCACCCCAGCTCCGGGTGCCCCTGTGCCTGCAGTCCCCTGATCTGCGATCTTGAAGGGAAAGGCGGATCACAGGCACGGCTGCACCCAGGGGACCAGATGCAACCGTGCCTACACCCTGGATATGCAATCATGAAGGGAGGGGCTGGGCAGCAAACATGGCAGCATCCTGGGCACCGGGTGCAGGCCCAGGGTGCAGCCTGCCCAGGGCCATCTGATCTGCAATTGCGAAGGGAGGGGCGGGGCCACAGGCACCACTGCACCCAGGGCATCTGGTGCAGCTGTGCCTGCAGCCCCAGATCTGCAATGGAGAAGGGAGGCGTGGAGCAGCAGGTATGGCATCATCCAGGGCACCGGGTGCAGGCGTGCCTGCAGCCCTCTGATCTGCTATCATGAAGGGAGGGGCGGGGCCACAGGCATGGCGGCACCCAGGGGACTGGGTACTCAGGTGCCTGTGGTCCCCTGATCTGAGATCAGGAAGTGAGGGGCGGGGCCCA
>NW_006282530.1:147754-150882 GCF_000327345.1 Myotis davidii | reverse complement strand
GCTGGCCACCCTCCCACGTCCCTCCCTGGTCCCAATTGTGCACCTGGGGTCCCTCTGCCTGGTCTGCACTTGCTCGCAATCTGGAACCCCTCAGGGATTGTCGGAGAGCCGGTGTCAGCCCAATCCTGCACGCCAGGCTGAGGGACCCCACTGGTGCACAAATGTGCATCGGGCCTCTAGTCCTATATAATAAAGAGGTGACATGCAAATTGACCACCATGCCCTTGCACAAAGATGGTTGCCCCCATGTGGTCACAAGATGGCCACCATAAGATGGCAGGCAGCTCAGGGCAGTTGGGGGTGACCAGGCTGGTATGGGAGGGCAGTTGGGGGTGACCAGGCTGGCAAGGCAGCAGTTAGGCATCGATCAGGCTGGCAGGGGAGTAGTTAGGGGATGATCAGGCTGGAAGGCAGAAGTGGTTAGGGGCAATCAGGCCAACAGGCAGGCGAGCGGTTGGGAGCCAGCAGTCCTGAATTGTGAGATGGATGTCCAACTGCCTATTTAGGCCTGATCTCACAAATATCAGGTCTAATCTGGCAGTTGGACATCCCCGAGGGGTCCCAGATTGGAGAGGGTGCAGGCTGGGCTGAGGGACACCCCCCCTCAGTGCACATAATTTGTGTACCAGGTCTCTAGTACAATATAAAGTGAAATAATGTTATCCATTTGACCTTTAGAACCCCATCCTTATATATATTAAGTATTATTAGATTTATTTTGCACATGAGGAAATTGAGGCATAGAAGTTCCAAAAGCCTGACCAGCAGCTTGCCATGGTAGGGCTGATATTCAACCCCAAAAGCCTGTTATTTATATTTCACCACAGTACATGGACCAAGAGTTTTAATTTGTGAACAAAAGTGGATGTGATCTCACTAAGTCTTCATAGAACTTGCAGTCTTATTTGAGTGAGAAAACCCCTACAAATACAGGTAGAATTACAGGTGTAATAAGTTCTACAAAGTAGAGGAACATTCTCTGAGGACCCATGATGAAAAGATCTGGCCAGAGAGGCTCTGTTGAGCTATCAGAGAGGAGACACTGACTAAGGAGAAGAGGGAAGTACTCGTAGTTATATTTGTTTATGTTGAGAGTGAATATCATCACCGAAGGGTTTTGGGAGCAGATGTGTGTGCACACACATAAGTATGTGCTTGTGCTTGTGTGTGTGTGTGTGTGTGTGTGTGTGTGTGTGTGTGTTGTGTGTGTATAAAAGACATGATCAAAATTAATTTTATAAATAAGCTTTTCCTCTTTAATATGGTAAATAGTTTTGGGGGAAAACAGAGTGGATTAGAGCTTCAAGGTTGCTGAAGTAGATATTTCAGGGCAGGTAATGGAGTTAGAGATATTCAAGAGGACTGGGTTAGCCCTGGCTGGTTTGGCTCACTGGATGGAGCATTGGCCTGTGGACTGAAGAGTCCCAGGTTCAATTCCGGTCAAGGGCATGTACCTTGGTTGCAGGCACATCCCCAGTAGGGGGTGTGCAGGAGGCAGCTGATTGATGCTTCTCTCTCATCGATGTTTCTCTCTATCCCTCTCCCTACCTCTCTGTAGTTATGGATTGCTCCTTATTTCTAGCATGAGCTAATGGGTGCATTTTGGTGCTATGTCTTCTCAGAGAGAGAGTGTGTGTATGGGAGGATCAATAGGTCCAAAAATCAGGGTGGGGAACATAGTGAGGAGGTGGGTATTGGAAATCACCATAATGATGGATTTTAGATACTCTTTAAAAATTGCTTAGACTGTTCCAAAAATTTTTGGATTTGACCTTAAGGTGTAGTCAAGTATTTTAGAGTTACACACAAGTGTTTTATATTTAGGTCAGAGCCATTGAGTACAATTACATGGAGGCAGGAAAGAGAGCATCCTGTTCATTTTAGAGCAGAGGACACTGAGGTTCAGAGAGTTAACATGACTTCCCTTAGGACCCACAGAGAATTAGTGATGGAACAGGAAGTAGAACTGCCTCTCATCCCAGGATCTTTGTACTACTGCATCAACTGCCTCTTAGTTTTCTCATACTTGTTTCTGATTAAAATTTGAGTTTTTAATATTTAGTATTTTGATTTAGCTAGGTTTTGGAAAATCCTATGAAAAAAAGAAATAAGAATCTTTTTCCTTCTCATTGTCATGGGACATCTTTAAGCCTCCCTGGGAAATCTGAGAATCCTTTTATGCCAGTCCACCTCCTCTGTTGGGGGCCACAGGACTTTAACTATAAACCAATGTTTTATCTCATGTTTCAGATCCATATTCCAGAAATGTATCCTGTCAGCATGTGACCTCCAGGTGTGAATTCTGTACATTATTCTTTAGCAGTGGAGAAATACCTACAAATGTTCTATTTCAGTAATATTGTGGACTATGGTCTAGAGTTCTTAAAAAATTTGACCATATGGAATTTGCATTGTTTATCTCAGTAAAACTTTTCTGACAAAAATTCATACTTATCTTTGTCTCTTGCTATGTTTAAAGTAGCAGAATTTGGGGAGGCAAGCATGTGAGGCAGTTTCTAGGTATTTCAGTGAAAAGTGTATTCATATTTGAAATATTTCATGTTTATAAAAAATAAAAATTATACGTTGCACTTCTAAAACTTATAGTTTTAGTATTATATATTAAAATCTTTAGTAGTACATATTAAACTCCTGTTGACAAGCTGTGATTATTGAGATTCTTTTAGAGGATTAATTTAATTGTTGAGATTATTTTAGAGGATTAATTGTTCACATAAGAAAATTTTTAAAAATCAGCTCCACAATGGTGATTTTGTTATGTTTCTGCTTTATCTCAGCCAAAAGGAGAAGGCCCATTATAGGATGGAAGTTTTCATTTGAAATATGTGGATGTCTGCATGATCCTTGAGGATACTTCTTCTGGGCCAATGTCAGATAGAGGGTCAGCTATGCTGCAGACTGAGCAGGCAGTTTTTTAACAGGTGCACTAGGAGGATCCCTGGTGCAAAACATTTTAATTTTCTGTTCTCAGAATGGTAGAATGGTACTGTTTATTAATTGTTCCTTTGTGTTATTAATTTTTATAGAATCCAATAGATCAACATGTATAATATAAATTTCACAGAACCTAATAAATTGATATATCTCATGCCCTTATCAGAAAAAAG
>NW_006282530.1:145457-147727 GCF_000327345.1 Myotis davidii | reverse complement strand
TACTAAGAGCCCAGTGCACAAATTTGTGCACCTTGAAAGGAACTGTGGGCCATGAGATTGCTGTGGGCACAAGGGTGGGTCTTGGCCCAACCTCCATGCCCCTGCCTGGCCCCTCCCGCTGCAGCCCTGGTCCCCTATCTGCTGGAAGCCTTGCTCCCACATCACTACTCCCACACATTGATGGCACCGGCCCCACTCGCACCCACTGATGGCGCAGAGCAATTGGGCCAGGCCCAGCAGCTTGTGCGAGCAGTGGCTGCTGCCCTGATTGCCCCTTAGGAGCAGGGGGAGGTGGAAAAGCCCTCAGGGACTATCAGGGCCAGCAACCACCGCTTGCACTCACTGACAGCACTGAGCAATCGGGACTGGCATAGGGTGCTGGTAGTGGGTGCGAGCAGTGGCTCTGGCTGTGGGTGCAAGTGGGGCTGTCATCGGCAGCATGTGCAAGAGGCAGCTGCTGGTCCTGACTGCCCCTCATTAGCAGGGGGAGGTGGAGAAGCCCTGAGGGGCATTCGGGGCTGGCAGCTGCCGAACACACCCACTGACAGTGCTGAATGATTGGGGCTGGTACCAGGCGCTGGCAGTGGGTGTGAGTGGCAGCTCCGACGCCAGCAGCAGGTGCAAGTGGGCCAGCACTGGCAGCTAGTGTGAGTGCCAGGTGGGACCGTGGCATGCAAGAACAAAGAATTTTCAGTAACCACCAGAGGCTTGCCCCGATGACAGCGACCAGCAACCAGCCTTGGTGTGGCACCTGCTCCACCATCCTGTCCCGGCTGACACCCGCTGTGTTCTTCACTCTGCCACCTGCTTCCAATGCCTGCCATGTTCTACATGCATGTCCTGGTGGTCAGCGCATGTCATAATGACTGGTTATGGGTTTGTTCAGTTATTCCACCATTCGGTCTATTTGCATATCACCTTTTATTACATAGGATAGTACACCTTGATGTTTTAATATACATATTTATCGTGAAATAATCACTACAATTAAGCTAATTAACATCTCCATTACCTCACAGTTGCCATTTTCTTTTCTTTCTTTTTGTAAACAGTTAAATGCCATGATATTTTAAATTTAATTAAAAAAGCTCTGCTACTTGCATCTATGGACACTTATGGCATACAAATGGTTAAATAACACTTAAAATTAACTTTAGCAATTTCAAGTAGATAAGACAGTATTATTAATTATAGTTGGTATGCTGTACAGATTTAGAGAACTTATTTAACTTGTGTATCTAAAACAATGATGATGAACTATGACACGTGTGTCAGAGTTGACACGTGAACTCATTTTTCTGGTTGATTTTTCTTTGTTGAATGACATTTAAATATATAAAATAAATATCAAAAATATAAGTCTTTGTTTTACTATTGTTGCAAATATCAAAAAATTTCTATATGTGACATGGCACCAGAGTTAAGTTGGGTTTTTCTTTTTTTTTTTTAAATTGAATAAAGTATTACAAAGGGTATTACATATGTATCTTTTTTTTTCCCCGCCCTTGACTATCCCCTGGCCTCCCCCACCCCAAGGGATAAGTTGGGTTTTTCAAAATGGTGACATGCTGAGCTCAAAAGGCTCACCATCACTGATCTTAAATTTTGTATTCTTTGACCAAAATTGGGCACATGGTTCTGCAGTTGGTCTAAGAGGGTAATACAGTATTTAAAATACCTTGTAAAATGTATTCAGATGTGAATAACAGACAACTCAACTCAAATTCTACCAAATAAAGAGGGAATATGCAAATTGACCATCACACCATCACAAAGATGGCAGTGCCCGTAGCCACAAGATGGCAATGCCCAGTCTCCTCAGCCCTGCCGGAGTCCCCCAGTTCTTTCAACCCTGCTGGTGGGTGGCAGGCACATGGTGTAGCCTGACCAGCCCTCAACCCCCCCAGCAGCCCAGAGCCAGCCCAAGGCACAGGCAAGCCTCAGATGTTGGTTGCCCACCCACCCAGTCATCCAAGGCTCAGGTAGCCAGGGCCAGCCAAGGCTTGTGCTGCCGGCAGTGGAAGCAGCAGAGGTGTGATTGGGGCATTGCCTTCCCCTGATTGCCAGGTTGCCTCCCGCTCCTAAGGGCTCCCAGACTGTGAGAGGGGGTAGGCAGCACTGAGGGACCGCCCTCTCCCCAGTGCATGAGTTTTCAGTGTCTTAATAATAAGAAAAAGTTATTATCTCTCATAAGAAGTTTGGAAGAAGATTACATGCATGGGAAGTTCATTCAATGGCTAAACCAAGGGCCAAGCTCTTTTTTTTTATTT
>NW_006282530.1:144213-145180 GCF_000327345.1 Myotis davidii | reverse complement strand
CTTTCCCTATGTTCTCTCTGCTGTTATCTACATACTGCCCTTTGTTCTCAGACTTGCTTCTTTGTAATTGCAAGACTGCTGATGCAATTCAAAGTGTCTCATTGTCATACAATATTGTCTAAAAGCCAGAAGAAAAAAGGGAAGTCATTCCTTTTTATATCCCATCTCATGAGGAAAATATCTCCAGGAAAACTAGCAGAAACTGCATGTCTCATGAAATAGAATTACTACTTAGGTCAATGATGGTGAAACTTTTGAGCTCGGTGTGTCAAAATTTTGAAAAACCCTAACTGAACTCTGGTGCTGTCTCACATATAGAAATATTCATAATTTTTTTGATATTTGCAACCATAGTAAAAAATGATTTATATTTTTGATATTTATTTTATGTATTTAAATGCCATTTAACAAAGAAAAATCAACCAAAATATATGTACAAAATGAACAAAAACAGAAAAACAATGTACATTTAGGAAAAAAAATAATAATAAAAACAATGATAATCAAATGATATGAAAACTAGAACAAAAACAGAAAAACAACGTACATTCAGGAAAAAATAATAATAAAAACAATGATAATCAAATGGTACGAAAACTAGAAATTAGTGACTTTTTTGGTGTTGAAGTTTGTCTGCTAATTCTTCGATTGCAGGTTCATACTTGGTGCACTTGAAGGCCAAGCAAACACCACTAACTTCATTTGTTAGCTGGTTTCTTTTGTTCGTTTTAAGATTATTTAATGTAGAGAACAAAGTCACACAAAAATATGTTGATGAAAAAATTGTTAGCAAAGCCATCACTAGATTCTTTATGTCGCTAAAAGTGTCAGGTACTCTGTTCCAAGCACTCAAAATTTCTTGTTCGTAGTTGCACTCTTCTTCATTATTCAAACGATTTCATTCCAGATTTTCAAGTTTCAACCTTAAGTTGACAAACACATGAGTCCAAATACTACCTTGAAATTC
>NW_006282530.1:142100-143831 GCF_000327345.1 Myotis davidii | reverse complement strand
ACCGTACTTTCTTCAAAGCACTCCACAAATTGCTCAAGTACTTTACCTCGACTGAGCCATCTCACATTATTGAACATCAGTAGTCCACTGTAGGTTGAATCAACTTCCTGTAAAAGTGCAGAAAATTCTCGCTTGTGAAGGGATCGAGAAGCTATAAAATTCACAATTTTTGTTACAACTGACATTAAATCATTCAATTCTGAGAATCCCAATTTGGCACACAATACCTCCTGATGGATAATGCAATGAAAAGGTACAAGTGGATGTCTAATAGCTTCCATAAACAATTTCAGGAATCCCACATTTTTTCTCACTATATTTGGTGCCCCATATGTCGTGACTGACACAATTTTAGAGATATCAATGTTTAGGTTACTGAATGTTTTTATAACAATCTTACATATTTTGTTTCCTTATGTACTTATTGGCACTGATTCCAACTTTATCAACTCTTCTCTCATTGTGAGACCATCGGAATATCTAGCAATAATGGTCAACCGAGCGTTTGATGTGACATCAGTAGTTTCATCAAGAGAAATCAAAACAATATTTACAACTATTTAAGTCTTTTTTTAATTGATGTTGTACGTTTTTGTTAAGATCTATTATTCTGTCTTTGATAGTATTTCTACTGAGTAGTAACTCAGAAATTCTTTTAATAATATTTTTAACTTTACTTTTCATATCATGAAATAGAGCTGGTGCACATCTTAGAAATGTTTCCTTAATAAATTCTCTGTCACTGAGGGCTTTTCCATGCTGAGCTATGGAGTGAGCAATACAGTAACTTGCTGATGTTAAATTTGTAGAGCATCTTACAAATTTAATGATGGAATTTGATTGACTTTTATAGAGGTGTAGCTGCTTAGAAATCTATTCCTTCCTTTCATCGATACTTTTTTTCAAGAGCTGACAATGATTAGTTTCAAAATGTCTCTTTACATTCCACATTCTGCTTACTACCATTTTATTACACAGTATACACAATGATCTGTTGTTTCTGTCGACAATCCTGTACATCTCGGTCCATATGTCTTGAAAGGGTCAGCTACTGCTACTTCCACTTCCTTTATCATTCAATCTTGGTTTGTTATTTTTTTGATTCTCCATCACAAGGCTGCAAAAATAAATAAATATACATCATGGCATTTTTTATAAAAGGTTGATAGGTTTCTTACCTATTAACTTTTTGCAGTGTTGTTATACTGACTCCTGGTGCAAAACAATTCAAAGATAGTATGTATAACCAACAAATATATGGTGCTGTAATCAATTATCCGACACTCAGAATGTCTTGTCGAGCACTGTTGCACTGTATATCTTTTCTTCTAACCCTCCCACTCCTGTCTTCAAAGGAACATGGCGATCAAGTCAGTAAGGAGGCCGTTTCCAGAATTGGGCATTTTGTCACTCGAGTAAAAATAAAATGTCATGAGTAAAGATTAATCTCTTTATAGTGCAATTCTTAACCTTTTTATATTAATGTCAATATTGGAACAATGTATCTTGTGGGACCTCAAGTGCTGGCTCTGCTCTTATGCTTAGGTCTCTAACCTCTCTAGGTTTTACTTTCTGTTTGTACAAAATAGGGGGCTGGGTACATGGCCTGTGGCATTCCTTCAGGACTGGCTTGACCTTTACTTCTTTTTTTAATATATTTTTTATTGATTAAGATATTACATATGTGTCCCTGTCCCCACATCACCCTCCACCCCCCTAGCTCATGCCCTC
>NW_006282530.1:136906-140510 GCF_000327345.1 Myotis davidii | reverse complement strand
CACTTCAGCACTGCGCCTCCTCTGAGTCTGGGTATGATATTCTCTTTACTCCTAGTTGTAGAATTTCCACTCAACCAGCCCTCCTGTGGTTCTGGATGGTGTCCGTTCCGTGTTTCAGGTGTAATTTGAATTGGTTGTTTGAAGCAGCAATCTCCAGCGTTAACCTATGCCGCCATCTTGGTTCTCCGCGACCTTTACTTCTTATTTAAACAATCTAATTGATCATGACCTCTCAGAGATAAGCTTCTGATGCACCAAGTGTTGCTGAAGGTATGCTTTTCACCCAGATGCTGGTGTATGTTTCAGAGCTAGTTTTACAGGTCTAAGTTTTCTGGCTCATCCTTCCAAATTGCTTTGTGTGACAGACAATTTGATCTTCCTCAGTGTGTCTGATGTGATTAATACTAACGACCTGCTAATAATTTGTGAGGTATATGACCTAGGGGGAAAAAATCTCCTGTGTGTGTGTGTGTGTGTGTGTGTGTGTGTGTGTGTGCTCATGTACGCATGTGCTTGCGCTTGTTAATCCTCATCAGAGGATATTTTTCCATTGGCTTTTAGAGAGAGTGGAAGGGAGGGAGAAAGACACAGAGAGAAACATCAGTGTGAGAGAGACACATGGATTGGTTATCTCCTGAACACACCCTAATCAGAGCCAGTAGTCAAGCCTGCAACCTAGGTATATGCCCTTGAGTGGAATCGAACCTGGGATCCTTCAGTCTGTAGGCTGACATTCTATCCACTGAGCTAAACCAGCTAGGGCATAAAAATCTTACTGAGTTTAGTTTCATAGAGGGAAGGCTTGTTGAAGAATAAATGTGATAATTCAGGCTAATAAGCATGAAAGATAGAGAAAGCCTGGAAATGTGTGTTTGTGATATTAGCAGACCAGTGAAAACTATGAAATAAATGTGAGTATAATAATTGACCTTTGTGTTTTAAAATGTAAGATGAATATAATTCTAAGTATTTAAATGTAATTAAGTAGAAATACACTACACAAAATTTTCATTTTCTTTCATCCTTTTTTCCAGTAGGAAAACAAATCTACTAACAGAAAAAAAGGAAATAAATTTAAAAAATAAAAATGAACTTATCTCCAGTAAAGGAAATACACAAGTAGTTATAGAAATGGCTATACTAGTTTTAACTTTTTCAGATTTATGGCACATATTCTCAGACACATTGCTTAATAATGATTATCTTGGACAAAGCCAGGTTTTCTTCTCATTGTTTCTATCCATGAGGCAAATATCTGGAGGTAACATCTTAACTGAATTCCTTACTTCTTAAAAACAATAAAACACAGAGTTTTGCATCCCTTCTATTTTTGGATTCTAAGAAAATGTGTGTTCTTGTATTACATCTGTAGTTTGACTAGAACTACATCTCTATATGAGTTTTTTTAAAACTATTATTTGAAAAATAACCTATTAATAAGTATTTGAATATTTAGTAAGATGCAGAGCAAACATCTAGTTATACACCCGTAGTTTCAAACTGTCTATGGGTGCTTGGCATTGTGTATATCTCTATAAAATATAATAGATTGCAATATACAGTTAACTTATAAGCTCCACTTATCAAAGGAGTGAATATAGTTTCAAAGAAAGAGGAGTCATGTAAAAACTGTAATTATTTAAGCGTACCCACTAGAGTATTGACTCAAGTTTTGGGGAGAAATGGAGCCATTTGGAACCATTGAATTAAGCAGAAGATGTCACTGTTATGCTATGCGTAGAAGTCCCTGGCTGGCCATTTGGAAACTGCTGCAACTGTCAATTATTTGGCCCCTCTAGATTTCAGATGACTGTCATGGATACTCAGATGGATCATAGATATCTTTAGAGTTGAAGTAGATATTATAAGTAGCAGAATTTAAAACCAAGTCAAAACTATGACTTGAATACAATTAATAAATATTGCTTTTATGTTTTGCTAAAATCATATATTTGTTATTATATACTAGAGGCCTGATGCATGAAATTCATGCCAGAGTAGGCCTTCTTTCCCCTGGCTGCTGGCACTGGCTTCCCTCTGGTACCCAGGACTCAGGCTTTACCCCCAGCTCTGGCTTCGTCTGGAAGGATGTCTGGTCTAATTAGTATATTATGCTTTTATTATTATAGATTGCTAGAGGACAGGGTAAAAAGTTCTATGACGATCATTCTAAACCAATAGCTAAAAAATAAAGTTTTTAATTTGAAAACTTTTTCTTACTTTTTTCTAAGTTGCTTTGTAATTTGCTAAAGCAGTTAGTTGAAAAATAAAAGACAATAAAATAATTACTTTTCTACATGACTTATAATTTCCCCTGAGATACTGGCTATTTTGATGTCATGAATATACTAAATTAAACAAATAAAACAAATATTTTTAGAGTTTATGAACCAGTCAGTTTCAATGCATCCTGTGGGGTATGTAGCATTATCCTCATTTAAAAAATGAGGAATATAAAGTTCAGTGTGGTAAATTGTTTGTTAAAATTCTAGTCACTAAGAAGTGGGAGGCGTAGGGTTTGAAACTACAATTGTGTAACTCTGACATGCCATTCAGACAGAACATGAGAAATATTTCCTCTGTCACCAACACTCTGGAAGAAGTTCAACTATTTAATTAGAACATAATCTACTGTAGTGCATTACTTTTCTTCCAGGAAGCTCAAATTACAGATGAACAATCTGCTGTGATTGCTACTATCTCATGCTTATTAAATAGAATTACACAGTCTTTGGGTCAGTTAGGAGAGGAATAATGCAGAGCTAAGAGACATTCCCAAAGAGCATTAACATTTTCAGAAACATGTTGAAAAGAAGAGTATTCAGCAACATCTACTTCCTAGCAGTTAAGGCACAATTTCTAGGTCTAACAATCATCCCTTTCAGACTTCTGAAGCTGTGGTCTCTTCCAAAGGTGAAATATTATATACCAGTAATGTAGTGAGATATAGTTTACTCTTTCTTTATGGGCTGTGAAAGTTTCTTTTCAAAGCATTATATATTAGAAGGCAATGCCCAACTGTCTAATTATAACACATAAGAAAGTTTGGGAGTTGGAAACCAAGATGGCGGCATAGGTTAACACCGGAGTTTGCTGCCTCGAACAACCACTTCAAAAATACAACTAAAAGACGGAACGGACATCATCCAGAACCACAGGAAGGCTGGCTGAGTGGAAATTCTACAACTAGGAGGAAAGAGAATATCATACCCAGACTCAGAGGAGGCGCAGTGCTGAAGTGAAATACTCAGGTGCGGAGTGTGCGTGGAGCAGGCTGACGGCGGAGGGTGCGGTTGTTGTTTTAGGTCGGGAGGGAGTTTCAGACTCTGAGCTCCAGATCCGGGTGAGTCTCTAGGGACCCAGACTCAAACGGGAGAAGTAAAACTGTCTAGCTTCGGTTGGAACTCGAAGGCAGCTTTCTCTCCGAGGTTTGCAGAGGTTGCTGGGACTCTGTGAGGCAGAGCCCCTGGGGATGGAACTGACAGCAGCCATAACTGCTCGCTCCACCCACCCTGTAGATCCCCAGGGACCCGCCCTGCCCACTCCCTGCACTGAGGCATTTGCCAGATAGCCTCAGGCAAACACTAGATTAGCACCACCCTAG
>NW_006282530.1:134736-136532 GCF_000327345.1 Myotis davidii | reverse complement strand
GATGATTTCTCAACAGAAACTCTGCAGGCCAGAAGGGAGTGGCAAGAGATATTCAAAGTGATGAATGCCAAGAACCTACAACCAAGATTACTTAACCAGCAAAGCTATCATTCAGAATTGAAGGGCAGATAAAGAGCTTCACAGATAAGGAAAAGCTAAAGGAGTTCATCACCACCAAACCAGTATTATATGAAATGCTGAAAGGTATCCTTTAAGAAGAGGAAGAAGAAGAAAAAGGTAAAGATACAAATTATGAACAACAAACATGCATCTATCAACAAGTGAATCTAAGAATCAAGTGAATAAATAATCTGATGTACAAAATGAACTGGTGATCGTAATAGAATCAGGAACATAGAAAGGGAATGGACTGACTATTCTTGGGAGGGAAAGGGGTGTGGGAGATGCCGGAAGAGACTGGACAAAAATCGTGCACCTATGGATGAGGACAGTGGGTGGGGAGTGAGGGTGGAGGGTGGGACGGGAACTCGGAGGAGGGGAGTTATGGGAGGAAAAAAGAGGAACAAATGTAATAATCTGAACAATAAGGATTTAATAATAAAAAAAGGAAAGTTTGGAAAGAAATGACACAATGTTTGTAATGTTTACATTAAACCACAAACAATCCTATGTAATAAAAATATAATATTCAAATCAACCCTCACACCCTCTCAAGATGGCTGCCTATGACCAGGACAGCAGGGGGGTTAGTGAGAGATGACCAAACAACTGAACAGCAGGTTGCGTGGGGTAACCAGGCTGGCAGGGGGGCTGTGAGGGCCTACCAGGCCAGTCAGGGGAGAGTTAGGGGCAACCAGGCCAGCAGTAAGAGGAGATGAGGCCAGCGGGAAGGGGGCAGTTAGGGGCAGCTGGCTGGTGGGGGATGCAGTTGGGGGGACCATGCTGGCAGGAGGGACAGTTGGGGGCAATTAGACTGGAAGTGGGGGGCAGTTAGGAGTGACCAGGCCAGCAGGGGGGCAGTAAGAGGTGACAAGGCCAGTGGGGAGGGCAGTTAGGGGCGGTCAGGCCAGCACTCAGAGGCAGTGAGGGGCAATTAGGCCTCATGGGGGGGGTAGTTAGGGGCAACCAGGCAGGCAGGCAGGTGAGCAATTAGGAGCCAGCAGTACAGGATTGTGAGAGGGATATGTCCGATTGCTGGTTTAGGCCTGATGATGGGACCTAAACTGGCAGTCAGACATTCCCCGAGGGGTCCCGGATTGGAGAGGGTGCAGGCTGGGCTGAGGCCCCCCCACCACCCCCATGCACAAATTTTGTGCACCGGGCCTCTAGTAGAAAGTTATAATAAGGTGGGGAAGAGATGTGCCAAGCAATATCTTATCAGTGTTTATAGGAATCAGGTGCACTGTAAATAAATTCAGTAATGTCACACTTTCATTCTTCATCTTTGAACAGATTAATAATCTACTCTAGCCATTACTATGTGTTTGTGTGTATGTATATTTGCATGTATATGTGCTTGTATGTGTGCATGCATGTGTATGTAGGTCTCTGTATCATTTGAGTGTGGTTTTTGTGTATGTGTGTGCTTGTGTATATTTGTGTAGGAGTGTGTGTAGTAGTATGTGTCTGTGTGCATGCATGTGTTTCTGTGTATTTTGGGATAGTATGGGTGTATTTTTGTGTGGTATGTGTATGTTTGTGTGAGCATGTTTATGTATGCATGTTGTAGGAGTATGTTTATATGTATCTATGTGTGTGTATAACTATACTCACATGCCTTGCTTTATTCAGGCACCCTTTGTTGTTGCTTTTCTTTTCATTTTATTTTTCAGGCA
>NW_006282530.1:134322-134672 GCF_000327345.1 Myotis davidii | reverse complement strand
TTAATTATTTATTTGTTTGTTTGTTTGTTTATTTTAAATGTATTTTTTCTTGTTGATAGTATTACAGATATCTCCCATTCCCACCCCCCTCTCCACTTCCCAATTTCTCCAAGTCCCTACCCACCCCCTAGGTCTTCACAAACCTATTGCCTATGTCCATGAGTTATGTATATCTATAATAATAAAAGCATAATATGCTAATTAGACTGAATGTCCTTCCAGACATCCTTCCTTCCCAACAAAACTGCAGCATTTGGGGGCCAAGGCAGAGGTGGCAGAGGCCCCTGGACACAGCAGTGGCAGGCAGGGGCCGGGACCAAGGCCCTTGCATGAATTTTGGATTGGGGCTC
>NW_006282530.1:133460-134256 GCF_000327345.1 Myotis davidii | reverse complement strand
CTGTTCCATGCCTCCCTGCTCCAGGTCTTATTTGTTGGTCAATTCATTTTGTTATTAGGTTCCACAAATAAGTGAGGTCATGTGATATTTGTCTTTCCAAGTTTGGCTTATTTCACTTAGCATAATATTTTCCAGGTCCTCCATGCTGTCCCAAGGGGTACAGGATTCCTCTTTCTTACAGTTGCATAGTATTCATTGTAAATGCCCCACAGATTTTTTAATCCATTCATCTACTGATGGACACTTGAGCTGTTTTCAAATCTTAGCATTTATAAATAATGCTGCTATGAACATAGGGGTGCATATGTTCTTTCTGATTGGTGTTTTGAGGTTTTTAAAGATATATCCTCAGAAGTTGGATTGCTGGGTCAAAGGTAAGTTCCATTTTTAATTTAAAAAATTTTTTAAAATGTAAATTCTTTATTGTTTAAAGTATTACATAAGTATTTTACCCTCACTGACCTCTCCCCGGCTGCCGCTACCCCCCAGCACATGTCCTCACCTCCCCCCCACACCCCGCACTGTGTGTCCATTGGTTATGCTCATATGCATGCATACAAGTCCTTTGGTTGATCTCTTACCCTTCATCCCCTACCTTCCGTCATAGATTCGACAGTTTGTTTGATGCTTCTATGACTCTGATTCTATTTTTGTTCATCAGTTTATGTTGTTCATTATATTCCACAAATGAGTGAGATCAAGTGATATTTGTCTTTGTTTGACTGGCTTATTTCGCTTAGCATAATGCTCTCCAGTTCCATCCATGCTGTTGCAAATGGTAAGGGAAGTAGGGGAG
>NW_006282530.1:132182-133405 GCF_000327345.1 Myotis davidii | reverse complement strand
TCCTACTGGCTGATTTCACTTAGCAGAATGCTCTCCAGGTCCATCCATGCTGTTATAGTGGTAAAAGTTCCTTCTTTTTTATAGCAGCATAGCATTCCATTGTATAGATGTACCACAGTTTTCTAATCCACTCATTTGTTAATGGGTACTTAGGCTGTTTCCAAATCTTAGATATTATAAATTGCACTGCTATGCCATTGCAATCAGACAAAAAGAAGAAATAAAACGCATCCAAATTGGAAAAGAAGAAGTAAAACTGTCTTTATTCTCAGATGGCATGATACTATACATACAAAACCTTAAAGACTCCATCTAAAAACTATTAGACTTAATAAATGAATTTGGCAATGTAGCAGGATACACAATTAATGCAAAGAAATCCATGGCATTTCTATACACCAGTAGAGAACTTACAGAAAGAGAGACTAATTTCTTCTTTGATCTCATTGGTAATCCAATTAATATTTAATAACATGCTATTTAGCTTCCAAGTGTTTGAGTATTTTGTGTTGTTTTTATTGTAGTTTATTTCTAATATTATGCCACTGTGATCTGAGAAGATGCTCGGTATGATTTCAATCTTCTTGAATTTGGGGAGACTTTGCTTGTAACCCAATATGTGGTCTATTTTTGAAAATGTCCCATGTGCAATTGAGAAGAACATATATTCCGTGGCTTTGGGGTGAAATGTTCTGAAGATGTCAATTAAGTCCATCTGATCTAGTGAGTCATTTAGGTTTCCTGTTTCCTCATTGATTTTTTTTTGTCTAGAAGATATATCCAATGATGTCAGTGGGGTATTAAAGTCCCCTACTATGATTGTATGGCTGTCAATTTCTCCCTTGATATCTTCCAGAAGTTTTTTTATGTATTTGGATGCTCCTGTATTGGGTGCATATATATTTACCAGAGTTATATCTTCTTGTTGAATTGCTCCCTTTAGTATTATGAAATGGCCTTCCTTATCTCTTGTTGTGGCCTTCACTTTAAGGTCTATTTTGTAGATATAAATATTGCTATCCCAGCTTTTTTTTTTTTTCATTTTCTTTTGCCTGAAAATTTTTTCCCCATCCCTTCACTGTCAGTCTGTGAGAATACTTTGTTCTGAAGTGGGTCTCTTGTAGACAGCAAATATATGGGTCATGTTTTCTTATCCATTCAGCTACCCTATGTCTTTTGATTGATGCATTTAATCCATTCACATTTAATGTTATTATTGAGAA
>NW_006282530.1:123962-131747 GCF_000327345.1 Myotis davidii | reverse complement strand
TGTTGATACTTTCAATGGTGTTTTTTATTGCAGCTATATCACTCTTCATTTCTTCTTGGTTCTTACTTAAGTTGTTGATTTTTTTCATCTGTTTCTTCTTGCTTCTTGCATAAGTTGTTGATTTTTTCCTCCATCCAGTTTATGCACTCTAGGACCCTTAATCTGAATTCTTTTTCTGACATGTTGCATGCCTCTGTTTCACTTAGCTGCTTTTCTGGTGATTCCTCCTCTTCAGAGGAGGTTTCTTTTTCTACCCATGTTTGATCTCACCAACAGATCTAGATGTTGAGTCGTTCAGGGGCTGCTCCTTGGGTGGCTGTGGCTCCTTGGGCTGCGGTTGCTCCTCGGGTGGTTGTGGTAGCAGTTGCTCCTCAGTTGTCAGCAACTCCTCTGGTGGGTGCTGTTTACAGCTGTGGTGGCTCCTCTGGATGGTGGGGGGAGGCTTCTCACACAGCTGCTGTTCCTCAGACAGAGGGTTTGGTGATCAGGAGGCTGCTGTTCCTTGGATGGGGGTGGGCTACACACGTAGCTGCTACTCCTTGAACTGGGGCAGACTGCTCACGTGGTTGCTGTTCCTTGAATGGGGACTGGTTGCACGCTGCTGTTGTTCCTCTGATGTGGAGGGCTGCTTGTGGGGCTACTGCTCCTTGTACTTGGACAGGTTGATTTCAAATCTGCTGCTCCTCAGATGGGGGTGGGCTGCTTGCACGGCTGCTGGTCTTTGGATGGGAGTGAGCTGCACACGTTGCTGTTCCTCAGAAATCAACCTTTTTGATGTACTGACATGCTCTATCCAACTGAGTCCCCAGTGAGATAATGTTTTAACAGAGGTTTTTGGGTACAGTTCCAGACTCATGGGTCCACAAATAAGACATGAACACTGAAAGTACTGCCCAACTTTAGTGATCCTGTAGTCCATCTCTGAGTTCACAGAGGATAAAAGGGTACTCTGAATTTGAAATTCTCTGTACTTTGTCAGAACATTACTTGGTGACATTTCTTGAGCATTTGGTAAGCATAATTTGTTTGTTTGTGTTTAGCACTCAAGCACTTACCTCTTAATGTGATGCTGTCTAAGTAATATAACCAAGGATACATAAACCCAATACACAAACATGAAGACCATGTAAACCTTGCCTGAAAGTTTATAATCAAGTGGATCACACCGATGCACAAATCCTATATAATAAAAGCCTATATGCTAATTGTCTGACTGTTCCTTCCACTGTTGGACCAGTCGCTATGATGCACACTGACCCCCTTTACCACCAGGGGGCAGACACTCCGACTGGTAGGTTAGCTTGCTGCTGGGGTCCTGCTGATCGAGACTGGGCAAGACTGGCTAGACATGCCCTCTAACTTTACCACAGTCCCTTCCTGGCCCCAAATCGTGCACTGGTAGGGTCCCTCAGCCTGGTCTGTGCCCTCTTGCAATCTGGAACCCCTTGGGGGATGTCCACAGGCCAGGCCGAGGGACCACACCAGCACACGAATCTGTGCACCAGGCCTAATAGGATTATAAGGTAATATGTCATGTGCTTCTTTACCATTTATATTCGTACACTTATATTCAGGTCAGCTATATGAGTATGTGACCTATATTGTTGCAAGTGTCCTGTTCTTATATGGGGCCCATGCTTAGTCTAATACTCTGCTGGTACCATCTTGAAATTCTTAATAAATTTTTTTAGTGAGATACCCCACAAATTATGTAGTCAGCCTAGCTTTTATTAACATATTCATTCAACATATCTTTTGAGTGCCTACTAACTGCCAAACACTGTTGTAGGTACAGTGATACTTCAGTGAACAAGACAGCAGCACTACCCGTGCTTATGGAGTTTATATTTCAGTTGTGAGGAGAAGACAATAAAAGTAAGCATAATAAACAAGTGAAAGTGATGGGTACTATGGAAAAAAGTAGAACAAGGTAAAGTACATGAGGAGTTGTGAGTTTAAATAAGGTCAGGAGCTAGAGTGTAAGATGAATTTACCTTGTGTTTTTTTGTCATTAGTGTGACTTTGGTATTATTGAGTTTCATAATGCAGAACCCAACTGGGTGTCATATTTGTATAATTAGGGATTGTGGCTTTTTAAAAATAGGAAATATATTGAATCCTATTTACTCAAGTCAAGTGATGCAACATATGAAAGAAATACATTAGTGTTCAAAGAATCAAATGAAAAAAAGTGTCATTAGAGTCAGACAGAAAGACATTAAAATGTCATGAGAGGCCAACAACACAAAACAAAACAACAAAACTCTCAAATCCAAATAATCAGGGAAGCAAATTAACTGCACCTGGAAAAAAAGTGGAAAAAGGCTCAAATCAGAGGGTAGAATTAAGCAATGTAGAATTTCAATCTAGGGTTGTAGGCTGGGAAGTCTGTCCCTTTGTATGACTCATAAAAATGACTTTTCCATTGAATTTTACAATGACTTTTACAATGTAACTTTAGTTACAATGACTGAAAAAGATTAAATCTGTTACATCTGTTCTTGGTCAATATTTTAATCCTGAACCTCAGATTCATTTTTTTCTGGGTAATATTTAATCTTGGTCCACTAAATTGGAAACCTCCACTTGCTTAGGGTAACATAAATGCCCTGTCTTAGTCCAACCAGGCTGCTATAATAAAATACCACAGACTGGGTGGCTTAACAACAACATAAATTTATTTTTTGCAGTTTGGAGCCTGGAAGTTCAACATGGAAGTGCCAGCATAGCCAGGTTCCATTGAGGGCCTTGCGGTATAGACTGCCATATGATGGAAGGGGCAAAGGAGCTTTCTCTGGGCTCTTTTATAAGAGCTCTAATCCCATTCATGAGGGTCCCACTCTCATGACCTCATCACTTCCCGAAGGCCCGCCCTCCTAATACACTGAGCATTAGATTTCAACATATAAGTTTGGGAGGTGGACACAAATATTCACATCACAGCAGCCCTTTAATTGTCAGTGTCTTTAAACCTGGGAGTGAAGAGTAAAGTTATAGAAATGATAATTAAATCTGGCCCACAATATCCCATAGAAGTTATCTGTATATGTTTGAGTAATTTAAACAGTGGCCAAATCAGGATATCTAACAAATAGGCCTTATGATTAAAATTCAAAGTGTTGTTGATATCATTATGGTTTTCAGTCAAAAGTTCAGAATTAACTAAGTGTTTAAACAGTATTAAAATGCTAAGAAAATTTAAGATTTGTGAAATTTATCCTTTTAATTTATTTGATTTATAAAAAAATTATATTTTAGAAAGTTTCTAGCTCTTAGAAGCAATTGAAAATCAAATATATTAAATGTATACATGCAGTGAAAGGGAATTAACTTCTCTCTTATTGAACACTCTTTATAAGTGATAAGTTTATCAGATTTTAAATAACATGCCATAAGTAATTAAGATATATTAGTTAGCCCTGACTGGTTTGGCTCAGTGGATAGAGCATTGGACTGCAGACTAAAAGATATATTAGTTAATGTATCTTTAAAAATCTTTATAAAATTATAAATTAAATGTAAAAGCTTAGAAAAATATGCTTTTTAATTAGCAACTTTGATTAGCTTATGTTAAAGCCAAAGTAACTATTGTCTTTTCTGTGCCTGAAAGTCACCCTTGAGGTCACCTATTTTAATTGTGCCATTTGAACTAGAGGTAAAATTAGTAGTTAAGTGTTTGAGAACCCAACTAGGAGGTTTGTGTATTTTTCAAAAAGGTCTATTTTGCCCTTTCTTAGTTATAAAACAAACAGGACTGGAGTGATGACCTTTACTCTTTTAAGATCAATTGTTATGGAGAACTTTTCAGAAAACCAAGATTAGTTTTAACCAAAGAAATACTATCTCCAGTGCTTGAGATTCCTATAATTAAAAATGCATTGCTCTGACTGGTGTGCTCAGTGGTCAGAGTGTTGGCCTACATACCTGAATGGTCTCAGGTTCAATTTCCATTCAAGGGCATGCACCTGGGTTGCAGGTTTGATCTTCTGCCCCAGGGGGAGGCACATAAATGTTTCTCTCTTTTTCTCTCTTTCTTTGTTTCCCCCTTCCTCCCCTACCCCCTTTCACTTTATTTAAAAAAAAAATCAATGGAAAAAATATCCTTTGATAAGGATTAACACCACCACCAAAAAGTGCATTCATTGAACACTGACTCTCTTAAACTTCTGAGGGTTAAAAAGACATATTCCTAGTCCCACTTTTTTGGGACTTCATAGTCTTGTTGGTGAGGCAGACAGGTTTATAATGACTAAGAAGCAGTGCAGAATATGAAAATACTAGAAGAAAACACTATGAGATATTGAGGGATGGAGAACAGAACTATGTTCTGAGAGAGAGTGGGAAGTAGGTCTGGAAAGGCTCTCTGAAGGAATGACATTTGAGGTGATGTTAGAGGATCTTTATAATACCTATAGGTAGAGATGGGCTGTAAGGGCAACCAGCTGGCCAGACCAGTGCAGCAGAGGTGCAGAGACTAGAAATGTGAGTGCACACGTAGGGAATAATGAGAGCACCATGAGAATGAAAGTGAATGGCCTTTACCCTCCTATTGTCTGAGGTCAATGGGGGAGGAGGGGAGTATATGTAATACTTTCAACAATAAAGAATTGAAAAAAACAACAAAACAATTTATGCCCATTTATACCGTTGCTTGTGCTGTGATATTTTTCTTCCCCAGGCACCATCCCAAAACTCTCCTTCCAAGTCAAAGGAATGCCTCTTCCTTTACTCAAATACTCCTTTTGAGACTCAGCCAAGATTGTCCCTTTACTCCAATATGTTCAAACTAGTTCTTTGTCATGTAACTACATATTATGTTGGGCAACTTATGGTGAATTGTTAAAGGGGAGCGGCACTTATTCCCAACTTTTTTTTGTTTCCAGGAGGAAGGCTTTTTTCCTAAACACACTGGCCCTAATTGATGGGCCTGGGAAGAGAAACTGGGTGGTCACAACTTGTCCTCTTTCTCTCTTATCCTTTTTTGATGGCCAGGCTGCCCTACACATTATTTCTTGCTTCTCTGCTTCAAAAGTTTTCTGAAGACAACTTCAACGTAAAATCCTTTGGGTGTCTACGATGTCTACGACTAGGTAGTTTTGCCTAATTCTGGGGTTTAGGAAGCCCATTATTGGCACGCACTAAAGGCACATTTTCCAACCTAGACTTTCTCATTAAGAATGTATTATTTTGAGCTCTGTCTGAGGAACAGCAGCTGTGTGTGAAGCCTCCCCCCACCAGCCAGAGGAGCCACCACAACTGTGAACAGCACCCACCAGAGGAGCTGCTACCAACTGAGGAGCAGCTGCTACCACAACTGCCCAAAGAGCAACCGCAGCCCGAGGAGCCACAGCCACCCAAGGAGCAGCCACTGAATGACTCAACATCTAGGTATGGCAGTATGATCAAACATGTGTAGACAAAGAAATCCCCAAAGGAAAGAAAAAGAAGACTCGCCAGAAAAACAGCTAAGTGATACATGAGACAGTGGGTTCCTCGGGGGTGAGGATGATGGAGTCCAATGCGCTGGGGCGTCCTGCATGCATGACTCTGGAGACCAGGTTCAGAGACACAGGTCTAACTTTATTGAGGAACTATAGCTGTATATAAAGGGGTAAGCAGCCAATGCAATAGGGACACGCTTGCTATGTTATCCAATGGGCGTGAGGGTCGGGGCTAAGAGTAGGTGGCTCTTGGAGATTTGTCAGATGGGCATTGCCACTTCCTGGTGTGCCAAGGAAGTCTGTTCACTGGAGTGTGCTCAGAGTGTTGCTTCAGCTGCAGCACTGAGATAAATCTCCTGAGCTCTTCCAACATCTCCCCCTTCCCTTTTTATAAGCGCCTGCTGGATGTGGATAATCATAGCTTGCTGTGCATCTATTCTTTGGATCATGGAGTAAAAGCAGTGAAACAAACAGAATGCAAGGAGGCCTCCTGCTGCTAGGACAGCCCATATGAATATGTTAGCAGGATTTAACCAGGAGGTTAGACGGCTGAGGGCGCTTGTGTAACAAAGGCTTGGGCCGTGACCTCTGATAAGGAGTTTAGACTCTGCGCTGTTAATCCCTCCCGGGCTAGGGAAGTGATTCCTGTGGCCATACCTTCTAGCGGCTATTATGGAAGAGATTATTAATATTACTAGTCCTACAGCACTTTTTTCTATTTTCTGGAATTCCTTATGGATTATTAGTTCACCCAGCCCATCCCAATCGCTGACTTCTACTGGAACCCAAAGTAGCAAGGGGGTGCGCATGGCTAGAGCGTAGGCATGGTTTGGATTCCAGCAATTAGATAGTATACAAGATTGCTGGGTACAAGTAAAAGCACTATAATTGCTTTGTAAGAAGAAGAAGGGAGGTCTCACACAGGGCCAGTAACTAAAACTATGAGTGGCTTTGGGGTTGACTGTGACGTTGTTGTCCCATCTACTTGTCAGCTTTTTCCAGGTGCTGTTATACAGGCGGGCCCCTTTTAGGTCGGTGAAGGCTCTTTGATCAATACATGTATTGGGCCCGCATAAATCCCACCACCCGAATTGGGAGCACAACCCTTGTATGGGGTTTCTTAGCGCAAATGGTGTCATTCCCTTTCTTAACTGTCTCTCCCAAATTCCCAGGGCGCCCGTCTGCGCGTCGGGTTGTGAGTCATGGAGGCATTCTACCCAGGGGATGCTAGTGGAAGGGAGGAGTATGGGGGGTGACTCCTCAGAGAGGAAAAGGTACGGGCAGAGGGGTACTGTGGAGGGGCTGGTGGAGACCCTGGTCTAGCTCGATAAGGCCAAGGGAAAGGTTGCATTAAGTCCCAGCATAACCCCCTCTTTACAGAAATGGTTATTACAGTAAAAGTCCCCGGTTTCATGAGGTGCTAGGTATATCCACCCTTGTCCTGGGGTAGTCCCATTATCTAGAGTCCATTTAAGGAGGTTAGGGCTACTGGTATCAGCCCATACCATCCCGCTCCATGGTGATGAGACCAGTTCCACTCCATCACAGGGTAAGCCTACAGAGCAGTCAGATACTTGGACAGCGGGGAATTGTAGGCTGTCGGCACTAACAGACATGAGCACCCCTGGATGAGGTATGGCCACCCATACATGTTGTGCTCACGCCTGAGAGTTTGCTGTTATTATGGCACACATTAATAGGAATAATGTCCCTGCTGACGAATTGCCTTCTGGTGCCCTGCATGCAGCTTAGTCCTGTAGATTCTTGATGTCTCCCCATGTACTGTTGTGGGACCATCGGTGTCTTGGTTGTCTCCGCCGCCGGGGCTGGCTGTCCTCCATGTTCAGGTCCTCTGTTTCCTCTACCGGGGGTAATGGTGATGGTGGTCTATGGCTCATCGCTGGTGGTGCAGGGTTTGATGTTATGGGCAGGAATCCACGCAGGATTTTTCTCACCTTCTAGAAAAATATAAGCAAACCCTCTCCCTTGGGTTAAGAGTGGGTCGGGGCCCTTCCAAACCCTGGTTAGTGGATCTCTCCACTGGACCAAGGGGAGAGGTGTTGGTATGTCTCTGAGATCTCCCCAATGTTTGAAAATGGAGGAAGACTGTCGGGGGCAAAATGAAAATAATTGAGGGTTATGAGAGCCTGTAATAGTTGCTGTTGAGGTGTTAATCTCTGGTCTATCTCCCCACCCTTCCTTGTTCTGTAGTAAGCTGGATTTTTAACTCTTTATTTTGTCTTTCTATTATGGCTTGCCCTTGTGGGTTGTATGTATGCCAGTAATTTGCTTGATGTTATGTTTCATGAGGAATTGTTGAAAAGCCTCGCTAGTGTAGCAGGGT
>NW_006282530.1:122090-122476 GCF_000327345.1 Myotis davidii | reverse complement strand
GAAAGCATTTGACAAAATTCAACACCCATTTTTGATAAAAACTCTCAGCAAGTTGGGAGGAAAGAATCCTACCTCAACATAATAAAAGCCAATATATGACAAACCCACAGCTACCATCATACTGAATGAACAAAAACTAACACCATTTCTCCTAAGAACAGGAAAAAGACAGGGATGCCCACTCTCACCACTCCTGTTCGATATAGTACTGGAAGTATTAGCCATTACAATTAGACAAGAAGAAGAAATAAATGCATCCAAATTGGAAAAGAAGTAAAATTTTCCTTATTTGCAGATGACAGATTATACATCAGAAAACTATTATACTTAATAAATGAATTCGGCAATAGCAGGATACAAAATTAACGCTAAGAAATTGATGGCAT
>NW_006282530.1:104797-120070 GCF_000327345.1 Myotis davidii | reverse complement strand
AAGAATGTATTAGAAAACTGTGGTACATCTCCATGATGGAATACTATGCTGCTGTAAAAAAGAAGGAACTCTTACCATTTTCAATGGCATGTTTGGAACCGGAGAGCATTATGCTAAGTGAAATAATCCATTCAATGAAGGAAAAACACCACATGATCTCTCTCACTCATGGATAATAAAGACCATTATAAACTTATGAACAAAAATAGATACAGAGGCAGAGCTGCCTAGAACAGACTGTCAAACTATAGCGGGTAAGCCGGGGAAGGTGAAGGGCGGGAAGGGGATGGGGTTAAGAGATCAACCGAAGGACTTGTATGCATGCATATAAGCATAACCAATGGACATAAGACACTAGAGGTATGGGAGGCCTGGGGATTGTTAAGGGCGGGAAAAAAAGGAGACATATGTAATACTCTTTGTAATACTTTAGGCAATAAAACAATTAAAAAATTTTACATTGAAAAAAAATAAAAAGAATGTATTATTTTGACATTCATTTTCCTCCTCGTCTATTTTTAATTGGTTCAGAACATGATTATGGTAACCCCAAAATAAATACTTCATTTCCACCATGAGACCATAAACACAAATACAGATGATAATATGCACTTTGTCCAACCCTTGGTTCACTCACTTATTTGTTCTTTCAGCAAACATTTATGCATTGTCCACCATGTCCTCTATTGATAGATGCTTTTTGTTTCCTCCATAGTATCCGAGATATATAATAAAACATTAAGAACTCAGATACTTGTTGATTTGTTGATGTTAAATAATTTGGATTTTATAGGCACAGGAGAGTAATTACAGTTAAAGGAGATAGTGTCAAAATCTTTCCCTTTCCCTCCTATTCAGAAATCAAGTTTGATATTCAGTGGAAATAGGGACCTGCACATTTATGTGTAAATAACTGATCCTTTCCTACATGCAAGTTTTGCTTGGTTTAGGATAAATATGCTACAAAATAAATCTAAGGAGTGGTGGGGAGTGATGGGTGCATGCAGAAAGGGTAGGTTGGGAATATTTGAAACATACTTAGATAAGTAGGTCTAATGAAAGAGTGGTGGAGCACTTAGGTATGGTAAGTGATAAGAAGGCCTTTCATATGTCTGTCCTTATAAGATTCCTTACCTCCTTGCAAGGTCCTCAAAAATCATAATGAATAAATAAAACTTCTGTTATTGACTTTAAATTCCTTGTCTCTTTAAAGCCCCAGCACCAGTCCTGCCAGGCTCTTCATCTCTAATAGTTCAGCATTATTGACAGGTAGTCCCATCTAGATCTAAAATCTTAAGTTTATTGTATCAAGATACAGATTGTGAAACCTGATACTTGACAGTAAAGCTATAACCTGAAAGGCTCACACCACTGGGTTTATTTATAACAGAGAATTGCAACATGTTAAAGAGTTGGCTTTTAGATAAATGGAGCCAATATTGAGGGGAAATAATCTCTTTTCCTTTGCCTGAGAAAATCTGAGTGCTGCTGTGCTATATCTGGGAAAGATCCCTATTCCTGCTCCCTGCTGCTATGAGTTTTGGCCTAAAGGAGGACAAAATCCACCTCAGAGTATATGGAAGTAGGACACACAGACTCTACAGGCAGGGTCGGTCCTTCAGGCTCCACCCAAAATCTGGAGTCAGAGATACCACATGTTGGGGGGGGGGAATTAACAAGAGGCATTTAATGTAATCAAATCCATTCAGGAGGTTGTATGAATTGTCACAATGTGTTTGCAAAGTAAGAAGGAGAGTGAGTGAACATGTGTGTGTTTAATTCCACAGCCTCATCCATCTCCACAGCAGGGGCTGGCACTCAATTCTGTATAGGTTTTCACCAGCTGTTTGGAGATTGAGACTCATGACAGGTGGGTAAGGCTGGCAGACTCAACAGCTTGCTTTCTGATTGCCAAGAAATAGATTGGCCAGCTACAAATGGGGTTTGTCTGAGGAGCTGGATGCCTTTTACATGGCAAAGAAAATATGGCCACCCAGACAGGGAAAGACAACAACATAGTCAAAGTATGCTTGGGTGGTCCCAATTTTAACCACTGTAGGTGCTGTCAAACCATGTGACAGAACAGTCAAACACTGTGTCTTCGATATATTAGTATACACATATAGGTTGATTATCAGGCAATGAATAACATCTCTTTCCTGCAAATTGGTACATGGGCTGAGATTCTATAATTTGGAATTCAATAGTTGAATTATTTTATAAAGTTTTCAGAAGTCTGTATTAAAAACAGCTGATTTTATAAGTCATGACTAACTAAGAGTAAAGCTGTAAAGCTCTTATCACATGGTGAGGAGGTATTAGGAGTGGAAGAAAGCCATTTAAGTCTTGGTTGACAGGGCAACAGAAGAGAAACTCAATCTCATTCAAAGTCTAGTCTGTGGCTATGCCTCATATAGGGCATTCTA
Source organism: Myotis davidii (assembly GCF_000327345.1). Classification (NCBI taxonomy): domain Eukaryota; kingdom Metazoa; phylum Chordata; class Mammalia; order Chiroptera; family Vespertilionidae; genus Myotis; species Myotis davidii. The sequence goes on along the minus strand of NW_006282530.1, from coordinate 117,644 downwards.
ATTTATTTGATGACTTAATTTAAACAAATAGAGTATAAAAGTTTTGTTATTGAAATAAAGCAAGAGCTTTTTTGTTGTTGTTCATTTAAAAACACTGTATATTTTATTTTAAAAATGTTAGACCATCTGTGGTGCCTTTAACATTTGAAAACAGCAGAGATTACTCCATAGGACTCCTTGTAATCAGAACAGTGACTATAATATTTCTGGATCCCTATGTTAGGGAGAACTGAAAGAGACCTAGGAACTAGAGCATAGGAAATGACTGATTGGAAGGAGATAATAAAATATCACAAAAATTTACTTTTGCTGTTACCTCATTTCTGCTTTCTTCTTTGCCAAAAGGCAAAAGTAAACTACATTTGAGTCAGTGATAGTGCTCAGAAAACTCCTTTGGAAGTGATTAGGTCTCTCTTATTGGGCATATGTGATCAAGGGCAAATGAAAGCTCTCTGAAAGAAGAAAAGCTCAATGTCTCATTATTGAGCATGCTTTAGTTACGTTAATCAGGCTTAAGTTCATCAAGACCATGAAAAATCAGGATAATTCAAACTTAATGGAAATGCAAACAGTTTTTAAATAAGTAAGACATCTAATTGTTTTTAGTTATGTGAAATGAGTAAATTCTAGAGATTTGCTGTACAATGCAGTGCCTATAGTTAACAGCATTGAATGCTGCACTTAAACATTTGTTAAGAGGGTGGATTTCATGTTAAATATTATCACAATTTAAAAAATCTAGTTATACATGCACTAGAGGCCCGGTGCATGAAATTCATGCACGGGGGTCAGGGTCCCTCAGCCAAGCCTGCATCCTCTCCAATTCGGGATCCCTCTCACAATCTGCAACCACTGGCTCATAACTGCTCACCTGCATGCCTGCCTGATGGCCCTAACTGCCTATCTGCTCTACCCTCCTGGCCTGATTGCCCTAAATGCCTAACTACTCCCCCCTGCTGGCCTGATCCCCCTAATTGCCTAACTGCTCTTCCATGCTGGCCTGATCCCTTAACTGCTCTCCCCTCCTGGCTTGATCACCCTAACTGCCTAACTACTCCCCCCTGCCAGCCTGGTCGCCCTAACTGCCTATCTGTGCTCCCCTCCTGGCCTGATCCCCCTAACTGCTTATCTGTGCTGCCTTCCTGGCCTGATCCCCCTAACTGCCTATCTGATCTCCCCTCCTGGCCTGATACACTAACTGTCTATTTGCTCTCCCCTCCTGGCCTGATACATTAACTGCCTATTTGCACTTTCTCCCTCTCCATGCCCTTCAAACCCCTGGCATAGGCATGCTGAGAGCTCTCCTCTGTGGCCCTGCCCCCGTCCTGATTGGTGTCCCGGACAATTTCCATATTCCTCTATTATTAGTATAGATGTTTTAAAAATCTTTTTCTAAATAGATTATTTTTCCCCCTTTTTAATAAATCTTTGTTGTTCAGATTATTACAGTTGTTCCTCTTTTCCCCCCCATAGCTCCCTTCCACCCGGTTCCCACCCCACCCTCTGCCCTTAACCTCCATCCCCACTGTCCTCATCCATAGGTGTACGATTTTTGTCTTCCTACACCCTCCACACCCCTTTCCCCCCAAGAATTGTCAGTCCACTCCCTTTCTGTGCCCCTGATTCTATTATATTCACCAGTTTATTCTGTTCATCAGATTTTTTTATTCACTTGATTTTTAGATTCACTTGTTGATAGATATGTATTTGTTGTTCATAACTTTTATTTTTTTCTTTCTCTTCTTAAAGGATACCTTTCAGCATTTCATATAATACTGGTTTGGTGGTGATGAACTCCTTTAGCTTTTTCTTATCTGTGAAGCTCTTTATCTGACCTTCAATTCTGAATGATAGCTTTGCTGGGTAGAGTAATCTTGGTTGTAGGTTCTTGCTATTCATCACTTTGAATATGTCTTGCCACTCCCTGCTGACCTGTATGGTTTCTGTTGAGAAATCACTGACAGTCATATGGGCATTTCCTACTAGGTAACTAACTGTTTTTCTCTTGCTGCTTTTAATATTCTCTCTTTGTGTTTTGCCCTTGGCATTTTAATTATGATGTGTCTTGGTGAGGTCCTCTTCGGATTCCTTTTGTTTGGAGTTCTCTGCACTTCCTGGACTTGTAAGTCTATTTCTTTCACCAGGTACAGTGGGAGAGCTGCTGTGCAGGAGACACTCCTACGAAGCAGGACTTGCTTCAGTGGGGCTTTGGTGGTCACTGAGTGTGTTGCTTATGGATGTGTAGAATTCTAATTTGATATGGTCTCACACTGACCACTGAATATACTGGCTCTGGGGTCTCCTGGGAGGTGCAAAGTCAGCCACTGCCCGGGGCCACCCAGCAAGAGCTGCTGAGAGATCTCTCCTCTTTGTATTGGGTTTGGAGGTGCCCAGATGAGGCCCAGCTGTGAAGCAAGGCAAGCTGCTATGGGGCCTTGGGCCTTCTCTTGGATGTTCTGGGACTGTCTGGCCCAGCTGCAGTTTGTTAGGTAATTTTCAGATTCTAAAGGGCCAGGGCATTCATATGCAAAAGCCTATGCCGCAGCTTGGGTGGGGTGGGGTCTCAGGGAATCAACAGGGCGAAGAAAACAGAGATGGCTGATCCTCAGCCCTGCCGTAAGACTGTCCCGTGGTAATCATTGCAAGCACCTCTGAGACAAAGCCGCCCTCGAGTTCCCCCTGATGCCAGACAGTCCAGTTTCTCCCCATATGAGTCTGGGTCCCCAGAGAATTGCCCAGAACTGGAGTTCAGAGCAGTCAGGAGCTTGTGTCTCCCTCCCAATTGAAAAAGACAACCGCGTCCTCAGTTGCCAGCCCTTTCCGCGTGTGCCTGAGTACCTCTGCACTTTACTTCCGCACCTCCTCTGAGTCTCAGTGTGCTTTTCTCTTTCCTTTTAGTTGTAGAATTTCCACTAAGCCAGCCTTCCTATAGTTCTGGTTGATGTCTGTTTTGTCTTTTAGTTGTAGTTTTTTTTAAAAAAATATATTTTATTGATTTTTTTACAGATAAGAAGGGAGAGGGATAGAGAGCCAGAAACATCGATGAGAGAGATCGATCAGCTGCCTCCTGCACGCCCCCCAGTGGGGATGTGCCCGCAACCAACGTACATGCCCTTGACCGGAATCGAACCTGGGACACCTGAGTCCACAGGCCAATGCTCTATCCACTGAGCCAAACTGGTTCGGCATAGTTGTAGTTTTGAAGTGGTTGTGAGAGGCAGCAATTTCAGGTGTTTACCTATGCCGCCATCTTGGTTTCTCCTAAATGGATTCTTAATTGATTATCTTTTACAGACTAATTTTTTGTGTCCTATATTGTGTCCTACATTCTGTCCTATGTTGTGTCCTATATTCTGTGATTCAGATAACTGTGTCCATGGGAAGTGAACTGCCTAGATCATGAGAAAGCATTGTTTACGTGGTGGCACTTTATGTTGACTGTGGTATGACACTGAAGAAAATAAAAAGGACTATAGATACTAACACCTTAGTTGTCACCATATCACTGAAAAAGCCCTTGCTGAGATATCTACCAGCCCTTATTTGCCAAGTCAAATAGAAGAATTTCAGTTCTTTTTTTTTTTCATGGACCTTTCAGTGACATTTGACACTGTTTACTATGTTTTCCTTAAATCCTTTTCTCCATTTCCTTCTCTGATGCCACCTTTTATTAACTCTTCTTAAACTGCTCAGTTGCTTATTTTCAGGTTTTTCCACAGGCTTCCTTCCTGTAATCTTTCAATAATGGTAATCTCTAGGATTTTACCCCTGTTGGACCTCTTCCTTCCCTCTCTACTCCATTGTCCTGAGCAAGCTTACATGTGCAAGTAAAGCCTGCAGCTTCATGTTATGCCTTTTTGTCTGCCTCTAATTTTACCTCTCCCCATTCAATTTCTCATGTCCTAAATGACAGTAGTGTCACCTTACATACTTTCCTTTGCACAGATCAGCTGCTTCCTGCCCCCATATCTTTATACCTGTGTCCCAATTGTCTGGAATCACCTTTTCTTGGCTTTATTTCCTGGCGACCTTCCACATAGGAGCCAATTCTTTTGACATCATTTGACAAGATTAGTCATTGTTATCCTTCCTCTCTCCTCCCTCTCTACTTTATGTTTACCTGTTGTGCAGTATTTATGCTTAATGTAAGTTTTTTTAAATATATATCTTTATTGATTTCAGAGAGAAAGGGAAGAAAGAGAGAGAAACATCAGTGATGAGAGAGAATCATTGATTGGCTGCCTCCTGCACACCCCCTACTGGGGATCAAGCCCATAACTCAGGCATGTGCCCTTGACCAGAATCGAACCTGGGACCCTTCAGTCCGCAGGCAGACGCTCTATCCACTGAGCCAAGCCGGCTAGGGCAAGTTTTTAATTTTTATGATTAGATTACGACCTGTATAAGATCAAAGATGACATTTATTTTTGTATCTTATGTTACTACCTAGGGACCTTATAGGCATATATAAGAAACTCAATAAAGAGTGTAAAAAATGCATTGAGTTAATCCTTAACACTATAAAAAGCTACCTAGGTCATAGTTGGTCCTACTTTTCTTTCTATTTCATAAACCAAAAATTTAAAGACAATATTGTGTTTCCAAGCCGTTAATTATGAAGCCTGAATTGAGTGATTTCAGATGCCTTCAGTCAACTAAAGAGAGAATGACAAAAAGGATGGGCTCTAAGTACCTCTGTTTACTTTATAAATTGGGTAAAAATAGACTGCCCAGGTCTTGTACACTTCATCAGAAACATATTGATTCCCATTCAACATATGCCATATATTCACTTAATCTCAGTAAAAATATCAGCCACAATCCCTAACTCTCAGCTGATAACCACACCTTTTACTTTTCTGGGAAAAAAGATGCCTATTTTCAGAAACACCGAGTGTCAACACCCTCTTTCTAGAATTTTCTATTTCAAATTTATCATATCATCCATCTTTTTCGCCTTCTCTTCTGTTGTAACCTTCTCCTCCTCTGATCCTTCTTCATTTCCTTTTATCCCTCTCCTTCTTCTTCCTCCCTATCTCCTTCATCTTCTCATCTTCATCCTCCTCCATTTATACTCATGTTCTGACTTCTTTCTAATTGTCTCCTGCCTTAATTTGCATTAACTTTCAATACAATCTTTGCAGGTTTTGTGTTGTTTTTTTAAGTATCAACATGTTCAACTCTTCTCTATCCGAAAACAACTTCTCAAATGTGCAACTTCTCAAGCTATCAACCTAAATCCCACTTTGCAACTACCAATGTAAATCTTTAACCTATTGTATTTTGCTTTATGCCCCACTCTCTATTGCTGCTGATGTTTCTAAGATCACTTAACAATTCCTCTCATTTTTTATCTTATCATGTTGATCTCTCTATATTAGCTTCTCTGTTAGTTTGTTAGGGCTGCCATAACAAAACACCATTCACCTACTAGTACATAACAGAAATTAATTTTCTAATAGATCTGGAGGCTAAGAGTTTAAGGCTAAGAGCAGGATAAGATTATTCAGAGGCCTCTCTCCTTGGCTTGTGGATGGCTGTCTTCTCCCTGTCTCCACATAGCCTTACCTCTGTGCATATCTGTGTTCTAATCTCCAATTCTTATAAAGACATAGTCATATTAGATTAAGGGTTAGCCATATGACCTAAAGCAGTGGTCGGCAAACCGCGGCTTGCAAGCCAACATGCGGCACTTTGGCCCCTTGAGTGTGGCTCTTCCACAAAATACCACATGTGGGCGAGCACATACAGTGCGATTGAAACTTCGTGGCCCATGCGCAGAAGTCGGTTTTCAGCCTGGGTGAGTCTATTTTGAAGAAGTGGCGTTAGAAGAAGTTGGGGGTGTCTGTCAGTCGGGCGACGGGAGGAGCAGGGGAGGCATGCGGTTCATGCACGAGTTGAGTGAGCCAGTCAGTCAGCAGTCTCATGTGCAGTGGTTAGTGCTAGTTGCGTCCGCAAATCGCTCATGGGTGACAAAAGTACCTACTCAAAGCATAAAGTTACCTGTATTTTTTTCCAACCATGCAAATCCTACAGGTATTTTTGTCATCAATTTAAGAATTGTAATTCTTTTGTGTTGGTGGCTTTATTATTATAAAATGAAACATTTTTTTAGGTGACCTGTTTGAAATGGCTACAAAGAAGAAGCAAAGAAAAATGGAAGACAAAACCCGTGAATTTAAAGTTGAATGTACCTACCTATATAGTTTAAGTTTAAAAAATTTGGCTCTCAAAAGAAATTTCAATCATTGTACTGTTGATATTTGGCTCTGTTGACTAATGAGTTTGCCGACCACTGACCTAGGATTTTTTGTTTTGTTTGTTTTTTAAAAATATATTTTTATTGATTTCAGAGAAAAAGATGGAAACATCAATGATAAGAGAGAATCAATGATTGGCTGCCTCCTGTAAGCCCGCTACTGGGGATTGAGCCCACAACCCAGGCATGTGCCCCTGACTGGAATTGAACCTGGGATGTTTCAATATGCAGGCCGACGCTCTATCCACTGAACCAAACAAGCCAGGGCCATATGACCTAGTTTTAACTTAATCACCTATTTACAGGGCCTATATCCAAATATAGTCACATTCTCAGGTACTTGGCAGTCAGAACTTCATTCAGCATGTGAATTTGAGGGACAAGATAAGCCACAACACCTTCTATTGATTTTTGTTCCTTCTTTGTCTCTTATTTGCTGGTGCCCTCAGGAATTTTCTCTGACATCCGTATGCTCTGTCTACATCAGTGTTTCTCATAATATAGTCCTAGTAATCACCTTTACTTCTGGTTACAAGTATTTATCCCAGACCTCATGAATCAGAATCTCTAAGGAACATCCCAAACCTTTCAACAGGATTCTTAGATGATTTTTATTCCCTTTAAAATTTGAGAACTATTATTCTACATGATTCCTGGCTTTAGATACTGTATCTTTTGTAGCTACCATATCTTTTGTTGATATTTTTCAGTTTAGGGCTCTTTACTATTTTTTTAAGTTTTATACACACTTTTACAACTTCATATAGACAGATCCATCTTAATATCTTATTAATATTTCAAATTCCCCATGTGTAAAGTACAATGTTTTATCATTCTTCTTATTTTAGTTTCCCAAATACTAGAACTCAGCTAATGGCTTTACTTACACTCAGGGCTGGAAATTTTAGAATTGTCTATTATTTTTTTATTTCTTTCCTCATTTACCTCACTTTCTTCCCATAAAACTCAAGTGATTCTTCCACAGAAAGGTCTGTTGTGTCTGACCCTTCTCTATTCCTGTTTCAAATCCTTGTCATTGCTTTCTTCCTCATTGGGACATCCTTCCAGTTGGTGTCTCTCATCTCTCCACACTGCCATTCAACTGAGTCACATTTTCAAAATCTAAATGTAATCATCACTTTATTTTAAACCCTATGTGAGTTCATTCCCCTGTTAGATTAGGACAGGGCTTCTTAGTAGGGATTGTCATCAGAGTAACTAAAATAGTTGTTAAAAACTCAGACTCCCAGGCTCCAAGGCTCTCCTGATTTATTAATCTGGGCTGAGATTTTGGTTATTCTGAGGATCAGCAAGTCTGGGAACACCTGACAGCTGGATTCCTATCTGCAGTATAACAAACAAACTTCTCACCTTCATTGCTTCTCCGTATGACTTAATCTGCCTTTTCTGCCTCATCCCATGTTTGCCTTTATTTTCACATAAAAAGGGCTTACTAGGATGTAAAATGTGACTCAGCTTCTCACCATAACTGTGTAGCTTTGCTCACATGAAATTTCTTTCTCTGCCACCATCAACTGGCAAACTTTTACTCATCCTCTAGAATCCAGTTTAAACATCCTCTCTTTGGTCAACTTTTTCTTGGACTGTGGTGCCCATCAGCTTGTCATTTAGACTTCTGTAGCACAATCTTTACATTACAAAGCAATTGACCTGTATATATATCTGCTCTTCAAAATACCAGAAAGTCAAGTATCTAGTGTCTAGTGACACAGAGCAGAAGCTTAGTAAGTATTTATTAGGTGAATGATCTGGGCCAGAATTTAACAACCTGGTGTCTCGTTACCAAAAAACGCAGGTTCCACTGCCTGCCTCAATGAAAGCCAAAATCCTAAGGCAGATGTTAGTGCAAAAGGAAGGAGGTTTTAACATATAACCGAGGAGAATGGCGGACTTCCATCGAAAGAAGGACCATTTCCTCCTCCTGTGCAAGGCTGCAGTTTTTATAAAAAAAGTAGAGGAGGGCTTCCCCCTCTCTCCTCATCCAATGATCTTACTAGCTGTTGGAGCTCTTGGGCCCTATCCATTCATATTTTTATCTTTGGGTGAGCTGAGTGTAAGAACCTCCCCCAGTGCCATCTTGGCCAATAGGGGAGATTTCCCAGTGCTCTGACTGACTCTCTATGGCAGTGGTTCTCAACCTTCCTAATGTTGCGACCCTTTAATACAGTTTCTCATGTTGTGGTGACCCCCAATTTCATTGTTACAAATTGAACATAATTAAAGCATAGTGATTAATCACAAAAACAATATGTAATTATATATGTGTTTTCCGATGGTCTAGGTGACCCCTGTGAAAGGGTTGTTCAACCCCCAAAGGGGTCGCGACCCACAGGTTGAGAACCGCTACTCTATGGTAGCAGTCTGCTCTTATGAATAAGGATAGCAGCCACAAAAGTTTATTGCCATGATTGGAGCATCCTTATGTTTGAAACAAGGTCCAGCGGTACAGTTATTCTTTGAGGGACAAGAAACCCAACAGGCTGGGGCTCAGGATAGGACTCTAGACACAGCAGTGTGACAAATGTCCATCAGAAAATTGATTCAATTTTAACCTATTTTAAAGGATGGGGGAGTACAAAGCATAGGGTATTATTTAATGTTGTTATGCATGCTGTGATGGATTAAAAATGTGTCCATTTCCCTACCATCTGAATCTGGACTGACATTATTTTCTTTGTCTAATACAGTGGTTCTCAACCTTGGCTGCACATTAGAATCACCTGGGAATCTTTTTAAAATCCTGATTTCTGGGCCTCATCCTCTGGAAATTCTGTTTCTTTGTTACTAATGTTGTGGCCCCACCCCATAACAAAGAAACAGAATTTCCGGAGGATGAGGCCCAGAAGTCAGGATTTTAAAAAGATTCCCAGGTGATTCTAATGTAATCAACTTTGGCTAAAGTTGAGAACCACTGGTCTAATACAACACAGTGAATATTGTGTTGCATGACTTCTGAGCAAGGTCTCAAGTGCCTCTGCAGTATCTCCTCTGTCCCTCTTGGAATGCTTCTACCAAAATAAGAAAAAGCAGCCCTGTCTAGCCTATTAGAGGATGAAAGGCCACATGGAAAAAAACAAGGTGCCCTAGAAGACAGCCTCAAGCAGCTGCCAGGCATGTGAGTGAGGCCAGCTGAGATGAGCCAGTCTGTAGCATGAAGGAGCATAGCTAAAAACACATGATCAGGGACCAGCCATCCCAGCTGCAAACCACCTCACTGTGAACCCCCAGAAATGTGACCAGATATATGGTTGGTTATTTTGCACCACTAAGTTGTAGGTGGTTTGTTATGCAACAATAGATAACTGAGACACAGCTTGATAGGCACAGGGGTGGTATTTTGGAACCAAGAAGACCTCCTTCAAAACCTCTGGGTGGTAGAGCAGATGATGATGTCCTATGAAATGGGCAAAATTGACTTGTGGACTGGGTAGAGTTAAACCTGAAGCTCCCAATCAGTTTCACTCTTGACAGCTCAGATACACAAGGTAAAACAGAGACTGGCAGGGATAGGGAGTGAACAATGAGCACCACTAACCAGCATGACCATGTTTTCAATGGTCACCTTGTGCCTGGATGCATGTACATACCTATGAAGAAATGGAATTTGTCACTATCAGATATGTAAAAATGTAGCTGGAAATATGGACTCTGAACATATGATCTTTTCCTGAAAACTCTTTAAAAATACATATACTTTTCAAAGTTGTCTTTTGTTCTCACTTTCTTACATATTGTTGTTTAAAACAGCTTCCTGATGCCATACAAACTGAATTGTATTTGGGAACAATTTACAGTGTTTTGGCTAATCATTACTTCCATGGCTTCACAGGTTACACAGATGAACTGATGACGGACAGGGAAACACATTGGCAGGACCCATAAGGTATGACTATGTTTGGCATAAAGTGCCATGTGGTTTTCAGGACCCTATTCTTCAACAGATGCGGAGTAACACACACTGTACACCACTATGATGGCTTTTGTCTGTCATCATAGTTCAATGTATTTCAGAATTCAGCTTCTGTTATAATTTTTCACTCCTCTCTTTTATAAGATTTTATTACATTTTCCATGTTTAAATATCCAATGCCAAAAAAATAAAAAAATAAAGAAAAGAAAACTGTACAGCTGTGGTGAGTCATTAAAGTGATTCGTTCCGCTGTTTAACTATTATGTCTGACCTCACAGCAGCTTCTAAAAGGCTAAGAAAATATTATGCTTATGTTTTCTAGGGCTGAAAATGTATAAATTACTGATTTTTCTTATATTAATGAAACCCAATTACTACCTTCTTGAGAAGTAAAGCAGAGGAACATAAGAGGGGAACAACGGATAAAATATTCTCATATAGCAATAAAAATCTTGAACACCAGGATCAACAGGCCTAGGTCAGCTGATGGTTAGTTCAGGGCACTTAACAATCTCTGTAACCTCTCTGTGTATTTATCAGTAACATGAGGATATTATATAAGTTTAGTAATTCAGTTTAAATAAATGGATATAAATTTAAAAAATGCACCTAGGTCCTAGGCAGTAACTGGGGCAGTCACCACAGCTGTGATTATTTTGGTGTGATGGCTTGCCTTCTCCCTACTTTTTCTTCCCCTTTGAGGTCTGGCTGTTGAGATGTTGAGGAGGAGTGCACAGCAGGCTGCAGTTTTGAGTCAGATTGCCCAACTGTATTGTTTCCATGAAATGTACAACACAGGGATATTTACACCTATCACAGCTGTCACTTAATACAGATGGAACATGGCTCCATCACAATATAGTTCTGCAGAAAAGCCTGGTTCTTTTTCAATATCTATGGCTAGATACTTTCCTGCCTTCCATAGTCAGCAGCTACAGTAACCAAGGAGGTGAGCCCCACTTTGCACGCTCACTCCCTAGTCCCCTGCCATTGTTAGGTACCTGGAATTTGGAGATACAGTTTTTCTTTAAGAGACTGCTGGGTCTATAATAAAATAACCCAGGAGCTGGAAGGCAGGGCACAGTGCTGGAGCTGGTCTGGGACTGAAATCAGGCACTAGAACAGTGATGGCAAACCTATGACACGTGTGTCAGAGGTGACACGTCAACTCATTTTTTTGGTTGATTTTTCTTTGTTAAATGGCATTTAAATATATAAAATAAATGTCAAAAATATAAGTCTTTGTTTTACTATGGTTGCAAATATCAAAAAATTTCTATATGTGACATGGCACCAGAGTTAAGTTAGGGTTTTTCAAAATGCCGACATGCTGAGCTCAAAAGGTTCACTATCACTGCACTAGAATATGATTGTGCTGCTGGTTAGCAATGTCTCCTTCTGTATATCACTTAACTGGCTCCTTTTTGTGATCAGGAAAAATAATAAAAGTTTTGAACTAGAATACCTCTAAGAAACCTGCTAGCTCTAAATACCTCTGACTTTTATATCATGAAGAACTCACCCCAATTTGCTTAATTAAGATACCAGAAATAATAACAACAAGCAGCAAAGTTGGGTATACTCACAATTGTTGTTTCTTTAGATGTTTCAAAGTATTCATACAGATGTTTTGAGTGACACACAGAACCTTTGCATTTACCTCATTTTTATTTTCAAAGTTATCATCATCATGGTTGCAATTGGGCAGGACTTTTGGTTTTGGAAAGAGAGGAAATTGGGAAACTAAAATTCATAATAATTCTTAACAGCAATATGATCTTATTTTTCATGAGTATTTGTGTGAGGCAAAATGTTCACATACAGACAAGAGATAAATATAACTGGTAGAATACATGTCCAGAAAATGATGATTGTTTCACTAGGAGTTAAACTCCTAGTTTAACAAAAAGTATAAAAATTTTTATTAATTTGAAAAGAATAAACTCATTGTAATTCTAATTTATAATCATTATTCTAATCATTGTTTATTCTCAAAAGAGGACACATTACAGAAATATATTATAAACACCCAATGTTCATGAGAATTTTTGACCAATCATTAAAACTGAGCCAAGTGCTCAGTGGATGGAGTGCTGGCCTGTGGACCAAAGGGTCCTGGATTCGATTCTGGTCAACGGCATATACCTTGGGCCCTGGCAACCAACTGATGTGTTTCTCCCACATCGATTTTTCTCTCTGTCTTCCCCTCTCTCTTCCATTCTCCCTAAAAATAAATAGGAAAATATCTTCAGGTGAGGATTAATAACAAAGATATATATCCTATCTAATAAAAGAGAAACGTGGTACTTAGCCATACCTCCACTACCCTTCCCATTGGCTAATCAGGGAAATATGCAAATTAACTGCCAGCCATGATGGCGGCCGGCAGCCAGGCAGCTTGAAGTGAACAGGAGGCTTGCTTGCTTCAGTGACAGAAGAAGCCAACATTACCTGCCTGCAGTTGCCAGCCTCTGAGCTTGCAGTTTGAAACATTGTTACAAATATAGAATCTAAACAAACTCCAGAAACCTGCTTTCAGCCAGCTGGGATCTCAGAGCTGGAGTTGAAACAGTGTTTCGATTATAGAACCCAAACAAACCAGATACCTGCTTTCAGCAGCAGAGGCCTCAGAGCTGGAGCCAAGCCTCAGAGCTAAA
>NW_006282530.1:104055-104633 GCF_000327345.1 Myotis davidii | reverse complement strand
AAAAGGGTAATATGCCTCCCAGTACCGGAATCAGCAGAGCCGCGAGGCCGCCTGGCACCGGGATCAGCATGACAGGGGACAGCGCCCAACCCCCTGATCGCTCTGTGTGTGACAGGGGGCGGGGCCACAACCTCCCTATCCGTCCTGCTCTATTCTTGACAGGGGAAGGCACCCCAAACCCCTGATCAGCCCTGCTCTGTGAGGGGAGCTCCCCAACCCCCTGATCCTCCCTGCTCTGTGCATGACAGGGGGGAGCGCCCCAACCCCCTGATCCTCCCTGCTCTGCGCATGACAGGGGGGAGCTCCCCAACCCCCTGGTCGACCCTGTTCTGTGTGTGACAAGGTACAGATCCCCAACCCCCCTGATGGGCCCTGCTCTGTGAGTGACAGGGGGCAGCGCCCCAAGCCCCTGATTGACCCTGTTCTGTGCGTGACAGGGGGCAGCGCCTCAACCCTCTGATCAGCCCTGCTCTGTGCATGACAGGGGGGAGCGCCCCAACCCCCTGATCCTCCCTGCTCTGCGCATGACAGGGGGGAGCTCCCCAACCCCCTGGTCGACCCTGTTCTGTGTGTGACAA
>NW_006282530.1:92248-103694 GCF_000327345.1 Myotis davidii | reverse complement strand
ATATATATATATATAACTTGGAAAAACCTAAAAATGTTACCCAATCACTCAAATATTTGTATATTATTGTAGATTTTGACAATTGGAGGGAGCTAATCCTAGTAATCAATTTGGATGTTATTTATTGTTATAATTTATATCATTTTAGAAAAGAGGATGAAGGTAGATCTCACTATCAGAGGATTATGGCTGTAACCTCAGTCTTCATAGAGGTTGAAGTTCTAGTGATTTGTGGTATGAAAGCTTTCTGAATTCATGAACAATAGGGTGCTAGGTCCATTAAAATGAACAGAATACCTAAAACTCATGGCTACTATTTCATGGATACAATAGCCCATGTACAACCTCATCATCAGCACCATCATGAAAGAGAAATATTAATTGCTTTTAAATATTTATCCAGACCTTGTCACCAAAACTGGGCACTCTGCTGCTTTAAACCTTAAACTTTGGATGTTTATCAGGCAGGAAAATTAAGGTTCATTGTATTAGATCATTGGTCTTTTTTTTAAATTTTCTTTCTTTAAGTTAAATATTATTTCTTAATACTGTTAAAGTCAATTTTACAGCCTTTCCCAACCATTCAATTTACTACTTCAAATCCATGAAGAAAGTCTAACTAATTAGAATTATCTTCAACATCAGCAGAAATTGAATCTGTGAAAGAATTTGAGGCACTATCTAGGGAAGAACATACCAGAGAAACTCCTGTAATTGCTCAAAAGACTTTCTAGATCTTTACTATATTTTAGAATTGAGATGACCAGGCAATGAACTTTGGGTAAGTGGGGATCACTCAAATTTAGAGCTGACTGGTGCTGAATTTCAAGATGTTCCTTTTAGGACAAATCTCCAATAAGCCTCTGTTGTTAGAACATTTACTAATTTCTATGAAGGCATTTCCATGAGAGCTGGCTTCCTATGTGATGACCCATTCCTGTACTTTTAGCAGGTTCTAATCTGTTTCCTCTAGATTTTACTATCTTTCATGTCTCTTTACCTTTTCAAAGACAGCTGTGTCTGCTTGGGCTCTCTTCTCCTTCTTTTGTGTAACAAACTCCTACTTATATTTCAAAGCCTCATTTCTCATCATCCTGGATGTCTCTAAGGAATGTCAATCTTCTTTTTCTGACTGCTGATAGACTCTGAACTCCTCTACATATCATACCATCCACCATATTTTGTTTCTTTGCAAAATTATCTCCCCCAGCAAGCTGGCAACTAACTGTCCTGTTGGTATACACACAATTGTCTTAAAATTTTTGTCGCTTTCCCTTGTCTTTGCCATACAGAGCTCAGCATCATATTGATTCATTTCTTTGCTACCGAAGGAAAATCTCCATGTTGGGCAATTTGCAAAATAGTCAGTGGTCCTCATTGTTTCTGATTAAAATAGAGGCAATGTTTCTTTGCTTTTCTTCCTAGAAACTATCTCCTCCTCCTCCTCCTCCTCCTCCTCCTTCTTTTTTAATCCTCACCCAAGGATATTTTTTCCATTGATTTCTAGAGAGAGAGTAGAAGGGAGGGAGGAGGTGGAGAGAGACACATTGATTGGATGCCTTCTGAACATGCCCCTCGGGGGCTGGAGAACCTGCAACTGAGGAACATGCCCTTGAGTGGGAATGGAACCTGTGACCCTTCAGTCCAAAGTCAGATGTTCTAACCACTGAGCAACTAGCCTGGGCGAAACTATATTTCTAAGAGAGGAAATGCTATGAAGAAATTCCAAAGTAAATATAAGTACTGTAAGTATAGATTTGTCTGAATAAGACCATCACATTCTGTTAGTCATAATAATGGAAAGATAAGGGATTTGATATTCTTGGTGTGACATAGTCAAATAGGGACCAGACAGCAGATCACACGAAGATGATTAGTTCTTTTTGTAATTTAGCAGGGACAATGTTTTGATTTAAAGATAACTGGAGAGAACAAATCTAGAAGAAAACTTAGCTGCCCCCCCCCCAAAAAAAATAACCAACTTAAAAAGAATAGATTGAACGATGGAATATTCATTGACCTTAGCCTTAAAGACATTCATCAAAAGAGAAATATTTAAAGTGCAGGAAAGAAGCACAGAATTCTGTATTCATGGAATACAGAGCTATAGCTACTGACCAGCAGTCTAAAGGAGACAGAGTGACAAATACTGAAATACATACCTAAGTTGTTTTCTCAAAAGCTTTAACTTTTTAGCTTTGCTGAGATTTCATATCCTTGGTAACTTTGGCTGTTGGGTTATAGGACAGAAGGAAACTGCAAATGTTGGAGGGTTGGGCAAAATAGGAAACTAAGCAGTTTGAGGGCTTAAGCCCTCTTTTTTCTTTTCTCCACAAAGGGGCCTGGAAAAGGAATAAACTTTGACTGGAAAAACCTAGGCCAGATCTGACCTGCTTCTGTCAATTTCAAAGAACCCTGCTCCTACCCTGGCTGCACCCTCAGGTCAGTGTTAGATCTAGTTGTTGTAAGTCTCTGCTTTTGAGTGAAGCTGTTGCAGCATTAGGGAATGGCTGTTTTCTTAATATTCTAACTCAAAGGGAAAAATGCTGGAATTTCCTCAAGGTGCATGCATACTGATGAGTATAATGATTTAAGATTATTGATCCAACTTACACTTAAATTTCACTGGTTGATTAAGCATTTGGAATTTGTGAGTGCTTTATGACCAAATTATTTTGAATGAAAATACAATGATCATTTCTATTTTTCTTATACTGTGGTGCTTTCTTTTCCACGCTATCCAGCTGAACGGAATCATCTGTGACAGACTTTATTGGCAATTCTCCTTTGACAATAGCCTGTAACAAGCGTCAATCATGGGGGGACAAAGACAAATTGGAATCACTCTACCTTGCATCCCACTTCCATTTTCTTCACCTGGGCAGCCCCACTTCACACAACATGTAATTTTGGTAATGTAGTTCCCCAAAATGAAATCAACTTTAATAAAAATAAATTTAAACCAATGAAGTAAAATGTATGAGGAGCCTATAGAGAATAATTAAGAGGGTGAGGAAGCATTTGGGGGCTATGTAGCTTACCACTAAAGACAAGCCTTGTAACTTTCTTCTACCATACACACTTTGGCTGCTCACTCTGAGTTTGGAATAGTCTTGTTCTTCTCTAGATATTATGTCATTTCCTACAGAGTGCATGTTGAGATGAAGTGGTCTGAACACATGAGGGATATTCTGGATCTCCTAGTTTGGAGTATAAATTGATCCCACAAATTGATTGCAGTTCCGAATTCATTCCCCATGTGCTCTCAAGCATCCTACATCTCTTTTGTTTTGATTCACAAAACAATTTATTTCAGTTCCCTACTTAATTATTTCTTTCTCTCACTTGTCAGTAAGCTTGATGTGGCAGAAACCTGATCTACCTCACAATGAGCTCTGGACTGCTTTTGGCATTTAATAGTTGCTCAACAAAAATGTTTAAAATGGGCGAGTCTCCTCAATTTGAATCCTAACTTTCCTCATTGCCTTGGAAACTGCTTCTGGAGTTGTGTACGGATTTGGTATACAGGTAGAGGGTGCTCTGCCTCAGAACACTTCCCTGGGGATAGTAATCATGCTGGGGGCTACCCTTCAGCTAAACTGGTTGTCATCTTTTGGTAGGCATGTTTAAGCCAATGCACTCCAATCTCCAAGTAGCACCAATATCTATGTTTATAAGGGGTTGGGAAGTTTGACTGCTCTGGAGACTGAGTGGTCTCCATGAGGCTGGAGGACAGGAACTTCCATACCACCAATCTGCCTTTCCTTAATTTTCCTCTTCTGAGCAGGCAATAAATTGAGAACAGAGGTAGAAGACAATTGAACTCTGTCCCCTTTGCCTAATTATGTCACATATCTCTGACTTTTTCCATCAAAAATTAACTTTCAAAATGTAAAGCATCAAAGAATCAGCTCAATGGAAGATTACACTAAGGCTTAGGTATGTTTAGAAATCACAAATAGTAGTGATTCCCTTTGAAGCATTTCAAATACAATCTGGGACTCCAATGCACAGGGCTCACTGACTTGAGCCACCTGCTCCCCAAATGAAGGGGGATTGTTAGACACAATTCTTTGCCTGAAAAAGTGATTATTATGTAGTGTATTTCTATCAAACACATAGTACACACACACACACACACACACACACACACTCACACTCATAGAGGCTAAGCAAGTCCTGAATAGTGTCTCTCAACTGTTTGATTCAATGATTGTTATTAAGCAGTAAACCCACACCAACTGCACAGTCATTGTGCTTATAAAAAACATAACTGTCACTTTTTTGGTCTTTAAAAATTATTAAGCAGAGAGAAACAGCAATTTCCAATGTTTGCTTGGATGGTAAGATGCAGGAGAATTAGCATTACTCCTGAGAGCTACCATTGGTTAGCTGGAGGGAAAAAGGATATCAATTATACATAATCTAAGAAGCCTCTGCATAGTAATCAGGCCCAGTAGGGGCTTTGGGGCAGCTTTGTTATTCTCTTGTAAACACAAGAGCCCAGATAGACATGTCAGTCAGGAGTAGCAGCAGCAATTTTTCCTTTTTAACACCTTCACATTCTATAGCTTCAATATGCAAACAAGGCTGTTTAGCTGAGGGTAGAGCCCTTGCTAATGAGCTCCCTGCACTAACCCTGAAGTAAAAAGGTTCTGTTTCACAGCTGCTCAGAGACAGCTCCTCTGGGCATGCTCAGGTATTGGGAAAGAATGCCTTTTAAGCAGAGAAATGCCAATCAGGATTTTGTGCATACTCTCCCTTTTCTCTATGTGCTAATGCAATTACCTCATAACTTGTGAACTTCCAGTGCATTTGTTTGGTGCTTTCTCTCTAAATAATATACTTGGAATGTGGATGGAAAGAAAATGCTTGAAATATGCGGTGACTGTGAAAATGAGCTTTTTAATTTCTAGAGGATGTTACCTTGAAGCTAATTCTCACATGGCTACCTTAAAAAATGGACTATTCTTTTATCTCCTTAAAAAATATATTATTATTATTTCTCTTTTTTATGGGGTCATTTCAATGACCTGAGTCGTCAGTGCAGATCAGGACAGGCTTTTTCAAGAAGAAGGTTTTTGCCCATCTGTGATTTGAGAGCAGCCCTGGGCCAGAGCTCTGGGCCTCCATGCAGAGGTGGCCCCATAATTAGCTGAGCAAAGACACACAGGGGGCTGAAGAGAGGGGACAGTAAGGGGCTGCACAAATCAGTTGATAGTTTAAGATCAAGTTACAATACATGATGGCATTTCAATATCCAATTATTATCATGAATAAAGAAATATTTTGCACAGAAATATTCCCCTAATCCCCACCGGGTTAATTTACCAACTACAGAAACCATCAGTTTTGCTGGCTAAATAGCATAGTATGTGATTTCCTGTGTAATTATAGGACATCCTCCTTCTTACCATTAATTTAATCTCAAGGCCATGCCTTCTAGGAATTTATACAGGAGACAGGGCCTGTCCATTGTGCCTGATAAATGGAGGTGAAGTACAAGCACAGATATACTAACTCTTAACTAGTGTCTTAACTCTTTCTCCATAAAAAGAGGTGCTGTACTGGTTCCTAACCACTGTTTCCATTTATGATAGTTTAGCCAGGCACTTCACAGTCAGCAAGAAAGCCTTTCTGCTGGATTATTTCAGCATTTAAATTATTTATTATGTTAGCTTTATGGCATATCAGAATCTATTTGAGACAGGTAGAATGAACTCCCTTCTGCCACAAGGAGGTTCATTAAATGGCCATCATGACTGGTCAGACTTAATTGTTTTACACTGGCTAGTTCTTTGTCATAATTCAAATCCCTAGAAAGGCATCTGACCCCAATTCTCACAGAGATTTGATTCCTGGAAAAGGAGAGTGGGCTAGGAGTTTGCTTGCACATTTTAGCATATGCTTAAAAATGTACAAAATGGTGAGTTTCTGTATAAAACAAATTATTGGTAATTGCATGTGAAAACAGTTAATCACCTTATAATTAATTGTTTATTTTTGTTCATTTGTTTAAATTATCATAAAATTGTTCAAATTATTTTGAAGGAGACATGTTTATAAAACTGAGTTATAATCATTGACAAATTCATTGTTGTTTATAATTAGAACATAATGTAAAGAACAGATTAACAATGCTATTGTATTCAAATTCAAATGCCAGGTCCTTTTGGCTATTATTGCTTGTACATCTGACTAATATTTCAAGGCCATGCCATTGGTTCTGAGTAAAATAATAGATATATTAAGCCAGGTGAATTTTAGGATTCTGAATTGTTGCTATATTGCTATAGTGCTTAGATTTGTCTTCTGCTTTATTATAAAAAAGAGTGTAGCATATAGGTGATTGCAAATTTTTGAGGCGAACTTTTTGTGTATTCTGGCTCTGTGACTTACTGGCTGTGACCTTGGTCTTCCCCTCAGTTCCCTCATATGTAAAACAAGAGTAATAGTAGTGTGTATCTCACAAAGCTGGCTGTGGCTAAGATAAATGGATGAATATTTGGAAAACTGTTAGAACTCAATACACTTTAAGTGTTGGAATAGTTGTTATTGCTTATTGCTTTGGTGTTTTTACTCATTACTTATAGCCATTTATATGGTAGACACACCTGGTTATGTCTTCATATATGGCTATTACATACAGTAGTCTGGACTTACAGTTTGCCAAGAGCATGTCCTTTATACCAGGTTTCCATAAAGAGTGACCTTAACAAAGATATCCCACAAATGCCAAGTCAGATATTTGTTATTCTGACAATAATTTATCTATTGTCTATAATATTGATATTTAGAAATCTAGACTATATTAAAGTTTGTACCACAATGAAGCACCTGCTGATAGATTCATTTATTGATTTACAATAAGTTCTTACAATGACTAAAAGAATCCCAAATTATTTCTGTTTATATGTTTAGCATTTATGCAACCCTTATACTGCTAGATATGTACTAGCCACAATGCATGATTGATATCACTGAACAAAGTATAATGGTGCTGTTTCAATGGCTTAATTACCATTGTACTATAAAATGGATTTATCTTTTCTTCATATGTTCTGATTGGAAGATATTCTTAGCAGAGTAATTGTAATTATGACAACATAAAAATACACTCAAATCTGCTCTGAAGGAAGCAACTAATTTTTTCAACAATGCAATATAAATGAGTTGTGGCATTATCCTTCTTTCTTTTTTCTTTATCTTTCTTTCCTTTTCTTTTTTTTCTATATCCTGGATATGAATAGGAGGAACAGATGAATTCTGAGAAGCTGGTATAAGTTGTTGTTTAAAAATTGTTCTCATTTTTCACTAAGTTGACATTTGCTCTATAACTTGAGGGGTTGCTATGTCCAGAATGATTTGATAAGTTCTCCCTAAAGGGGAATCTCTGACAACCTTATAATTAACTGGATATTAAAGTAAAAGTATGCTGAGATTAATCTACCTTATCACAAATATCAAAGGGAGAGCTGGAGGAAGAGGGAAAACACTTATGTTTTGCATTTTAGCTAGCTCATGGAGCTCCTCTCTAATTGGAGGATGAATGTAGTAGGATGGTTGAAAAACTTAAAGTGTAAATTTCTATTTTTGAAAGACATCTTCAAAAATAATTCTCCTATGTTAAATAATTTGATGGTCTTTTTTCTAGCATCTAGAAGTTATGTGAAATTCTATAGGTTAATTTTTAAAAATATTTTCTGCCTTGACCAGTTTGGCTCAGTGGCTAGAGCGTCGGCCTGTGGACTCAAGGGTCCCAGGTTGGATTCTGGTCAAGGACATGTACCTTGGTTGCGGGCACATCCCCAGTGGGGAGTGTGCAGGGGGCAGCTGATCGATGTTTCTCTCTCATCGATGTTTCTAACTCTCTATTCCTCTCCCTTCCTCTCTGTAAAAAATCAATAAAATATACTTTAAAAAGTATTTTCCACCATCAGATTTGATCAAAGTTTAGTGGGTAGGGAGATGGAAGTTATCTTCTAGTGTTATTGCAATTATGGGTGTGCAACTGCAACCTATATGACTCAGAATTGTCTCACACTTGATTGAATGCTTTATGTCACTGTTTTAATAATGTCTTGAACAAGAGGTTCCATAATTTATGTGCCAGATTAGGTTGCAATCCATGTTTGGATAATATCAACTCTACTTATCACACATTTTTCTCCCTAAGATAAATAATATGCATGCTTGCATAACAGAAATGTTAGTTTTGAATACTTCATGATTTATATTCTCTTTTTTAAAAAATATATTTTATTGATTTTCCACAGAGAGGAAGGGAGAGGGATAGAGAGTTAGAAACATCGATGAGAGAGAAACATTGATCAGCTGCCTCCTGCACATCTCCCACTGGGGATGTGCCCGCAACCCCGGTACATGCCCTTGACCAGAATCGAACCCGGGACCTTTCAGTCCGCAGGCCGACGCTCCATCCACTGAGCCAAACCGGTTTTGTCGATTTATATTCTCTTATATTTAAGACAGATTCTCTCTTATTTAATAACTAGAGGCCCATTGCAGGAATATTCCTGCAAGAATAGGGCTTCGTGTGGCTGGAGCAAAACAGAGAAGATAATTAAACTCACTGAGGTGGGCTTCGCTCCGCTTCAAGCCCCAGCAGCTGTTCTTGCCCTCCCGCTCCCAGCAGCTGCCCCTTCCACTCCAAGCTGCTGCCCTTTATGCTCCCATCCCCTGGGGCTGGGCTTTCCCTCCTGCACCCATCCCCTGGGGCTGGGCTTGCCCTTCTGATCCCAGCCGCTGCCCCTCCCGCCCCCAGCTGCTGCCCCTTCCTCTCCAAGACACTGTTCCTTCCCCTCCAAGCCACTGCCCTTCCCCTCCCAGTGGCTGCCCCTCCTGCTCACAGCCGCTGTGGCTGGACTTGCCCTCCCACCTCCCACCTCCGCAGCCTTGGCTCCATTTCTGTCCTCACAGCCTCTACTTACCTCCCTTCTGTACCGCTTGGCCTCCATGTTGTCCTCAGTCTTCGCTCACAGCTGGTATATGCAAATTAACCACCATCTTTTAGCTTCTATAATTGAAACATTGTATCTTTTGAAGCTGTTGCTTCAGGAGCTCAGAGCCGGCTACAGCAGGCAGAGAACCTTGGCTTCCTCCATCACTGGAGCAAGCAAGCCTCCTGTTGGCTTCAGCTGCCTGGCTGTCGGCTGCCATCTTGGTTGGCAGTTAATTTGCATATCACCCTGATTAGCCAATGGGAAGCATGTCAGAGGTATGGTTAATTACCATGTTTGTCTATTATTAGATAGGATAATTTTAAAAGTTTCTCTCTTTGTACCTTTTCTGTTATTAAGGATGAACCATGAGATAGGAATTGGGATAGGGATAGAGAGAAATATGAATCAAGTGGAGAACTAAAAGAAAACCCTGTAACTCCAGTGAATGGTGAATGGTGAGGAGAATAAAAAGGGAAATGCTTTTAGAAATATTCATATAAGCATGAAGGATGTCTAGGACACCAAGTGAGTGGCCTGGTTCCTTGGAGATGGCTGGGGGAAGGTTGACTATGCCTAAGAACACCTCAGCCTATGGGTCAGAATCCATCTATCCTAATGTGGGGTTGGTGGGTAGATATGGCAACAGGAACAGTCCAGAACAGTGATCCTGGGCAGCACTATAGACTCCCCTGTGTGTACTAGTACATGATGTGCCCAGGACTCAGACGTTTGTCCCCCAATGAGGATATGCTGAGCTGCTGGGGAGCCATGGGATGGGAGGAGGCTAGAGTCAGATGAAGAGGCCATAATGTATGTGAAGAACTCTAAATTTGGAGGTTGAGAGTTGGGACAATGGACTAGACTCATGGAAGCTAGAATGTCACTCTGTAAGGGCAGATGGTGCTGTGCCACATACCTCAGTGGTTACAAATTAGGGACCAGACCAGAGAAAGTGCTCTCAGCAAAGGGCACAAAAGATCCAGTGAACACACATGGACTCCATATAATCTTTTCCCCCAACATCCCAGGGACCAAGAGGAAGTCTTTGAAAAAGTAACTGACAAAGGTATTTGTTACCACAAAGTATTCTTTTCATAGAGAATCATTTTGAGTTTGTTAGATTCTGGCCTGCTCCCTTGTCCAAACCCCTCTTCAGTAAGGAGACAGGCATGGAAGATTATATATGTTATAGAAAAAAAGAGAGAGAAATAAATGAAAAAAAAAGAAGCTATAATCTCTTTGTACACACTGTGAGAAAATGTGCAACTCTGAGGCATTTGTTTTAGTTAATGGTAAAATAATAAATTTGGGTCTCTATGTGTCAGGTTGGGTAAGCCTTTTATAATGTATCACATTATTCCATCTTTCCTGTTCTCTCTCTTCCCTTTCCCTTCCTCTTCCTACATCACTAAATTTGGGAATTACTCTGGATGCAAATAGGAAACCCATAATCTTTATTTAGTTTTTATTTTAAAAGGTAAAATGGTCTCATTCTATTTCTTTGGACTGTAGTAGAAGAACAATTTGCATATATGAGTTTTTGGCTTCTTCTAATTATATCCTCAGTTATGCCTGCATTGTTTCCCTATACACCTGGATAATATTTGTACGGTGAAATACAAGCCCACTGGTTCTCAGACTGTGCTGCACATTAGAATAATCTGGGAAGCTCTTAAAAATACAGATGTCCAGGACTTGTTCCAATTCAATTAAACCAAAACCTGGGTGTCAGAGCACTGCTAGAGCACTGGTGCTCTGAGTCCATATATTCTTCTGAATTCTGCTCAACTATGACTATGCCAACTCAAAACCTGTCCATTGCACTAACTGTCAGGGCTGAGCCCCTCTGCCAGGGGCTGGACCTTCCTGGATGCTGGGTGGTAGATATAGAAGCCACAAGAAGTGGTGGGTGTACTCCTGTCGACATAATTCTGAAAGTGCTATCCATATCAATTAGAAAAGAAGAAGAAATAAAAAACATCCAAATTGGAAAAGAAGACGTAAAACTGTCATTATTTGCAGATGACATGATACTGTACATAGAAAACCCTAAAGTTTCCATTAAAAAATTATTACACTTAATAAATTAATTCAGCAATGTAGCAGGATACAAAATTAATGCCAAGAAATCTGTGGCATTTCTATACACCAATAGTGAACTTACAGGAAGAGAGACTAAAAAAACAATACCATTTACCATCGCACCAAAAAAATTAAGATACCTAGGAATAAACTTAACTAAGGAGGTAAAAGATCTGTACTCAGGAAACTACAAGGTGTTGAAAAAAGAGATAGAGGAAGACATAAACAGATGGAAGAACACACTGTGTTCATGGATTGGTAGCATCAACATCATCAAAATTTCCATACTATCCAAAGAAATCCATAGATTGAATGCAATCCCCATTGAAATACCAATGGCATATTTCACAGATCTAGAATGAACATTCCAAAAATTCATCTAGAATAAAAAATGACCCCGAATA
>NW_006282530.1:84994-91386 GCF_000327345.1 Myotis davidii | reverse complement strand
AGCTGGGATAGAACTGGAGAGCATTATGTTAAGCGAAATAAGCCAGTCATACTAAGATAAATATCACAGATCTCACTCATTTGTGGAATATAATGAACAACATAAACTGATGAACGTAAACATATCCAGAGATAAAGAATCATTGATCAGACCGTTAAACCTCAGAGGGAAGGTAGGTAAGGGTGGGGATAAGGGGGAGAGATCAACCAAAGGACTTGTATGCATGTATATAAGCCTAACCCATTGACACAGATACCAGAGGGTGAGGGCATGTGGGGGAGGGGGGCACTGGGAGTACAAGGACACATATTGTAATACCTTAATCAATAAAGAAGAAAAAATAAAAAAAGAAGTTGTGGGTGTACAAGAATGAGACTTAAACAATCAAAAAAAAATGAGTCTTTATTGTAGAAGCTAGCCATATAGCCATCAGACAAAACAGTCCTTCACAGCAAAGTCCATAAAACAGGCAGCTGCACACCGGCTAATAAACTAATAAATCTTTCCCATAAGCAGTAGTAGTCTTTGTACCCATAGCTATTATGGTAACAGCTGCACACTCCCCTAGATTCACAGCCTCACATAGTAGTGGTACCTGGGCTCTCTGCTCTTGCGTCTCTGGCCCCTCCCCTCTCTCCAGCCTTTCCTGCACTCCTGGACTCCTCTCATAGCAGCAGCCGTACACTGGCTGGTCATAACATATTATACCATTTAGACAAAAGAGGCAAGTTGCCAACAGTGGCATCAATCATTTGGGTTACAGCAGGGCATGCATGTGCAGTGTACTATAATTGTTGTCCTTGCACTTGCACTTGAACATTCTGATTAAGATTCCCATGTTCAGAGTGACCTTGGCCATCTGGCATACTATAAATAAGGCCTCCACATTCTAGTTAGCCTTGGCGACTGGTGACTCTGGCATGGTTGCCACCCTGGGGCAGGGGTGAAGGAGAAGACAGTCATTAGGAGTGTTTTAAATTTCCCAAGAGGTTCTAATATGCAACCAAGACTGAGAACCAGAGGTCAAGATAGCAGTGCTTTTCAAACTTGCTGATTATAAGAATTATTCATGGTCCCTTTTTACTGCACAAATTGCCTGGCTTCTTCAGGGGGGATACTTGTAATTGGGTTCAGCAAGTCTAGGTTTGGGGATAAGATTGTGCCTTTTAATAAATGTACAGAAGGAACTGGAGGAAGAGGTTGTTTATGTAGTATGGATTAGAGATCTTTTGAGAAATTGGTACAAATTTCAGCAGTGTTTTCTTTTTTTTTTAATCCTCACCCAAGGACATGTTTGTTCTTTTTATTTTAGAGAAACAGGGAGGAAGAGAGAGAGAAAAAAAACATCCATGTGAGAGAGAAACTGATCGCTTGATTGCCTCCCTGACCTGGGATTGAGCCTGCAGTTTAGGTATGTGCTCTGACTGGGAAACGAACTTGAAACATTTTGGTGTACAGGAAGATGTTCCAACAAATTGAACCACCCAGCCAGGGCTGCAGTTTTGTGTGTGTGTGTGTGTGTGTGTGTTTCATCTTTTGTTTTACACAGGAACTAAATAATTAAGTGAGGAAAGAGAATTATAAAAAGTACTAGAGGCCCAATGCATGAAATTCATGCTAGAGTAGGCCTTCCTTCCCCCAGCTGCCAGCACCGGCTTCCCTCTGGCACCCAGGACCTGGGTTTTTCCCTCCGGCACCTGGGACCCCGGCTTCCCTCGCAGCCTTGGCTTTGTCTGGAAAGTCGACTAGAAGGATGTCTGGTCTAATTAGCATATTACACTTTTATTATTATAGATAGCAGTAAATTATACATTTGGATTCTCTTTTGACATTCTAAGAAAAATACAAGTGACAGATTATGGTTATATTACTATTTCTTGTGGAGGCAGACTGTTATGATGAGTAAGACATCTCTTCAAAACTGGATTATATTGGACTTCATATTCAGTTGGGGTTATAAGGAAAAAGGATGCAGAATTATTTTAAGATGAAGGATATAACAAGGGAGTTTGGAGCTCAAGGCATGCTAGAAAAATTGGAAGAAGCTCCAGAGGAGAATGGGAGAAGGATCTCATCAGAGACACAGAATGGAGTTGCTTGGTTGTGTTGTGTGAAATAATGGTTGAGGTGGGACATCATCAGTTTCTTGTAGCCCTGTGTGAATGGTTTTGTGATTTTTTCCCCCAAGATTACTTAGCCATAAAAATGTAAGAGTGAAGGAAGCATAAATCTAGATTGATGAATGGATGGACTTTTTTAAGGAAGGTAATGTTATAGAGAATTGAGGCAAGAGAATTGAGTGTGCTGGAAAGAGGATGATGATTATTTTGGGATGGTAGATTATTTAGTAGTGTCACAGTAATACTATAAAGCAAACAACCACAGTTCTCAATTACAAGTATCAGTTAGCTTTCATTTGGGAGCTAGATAAGTGACTATTCTGATCTTGTCTGAGCTCCTTCACATGTTTGAGGTGTGCTGACTGCCAGCTGACCTTGGATGTCCTCAGTTGGAATGACAGAATCGAAGGATCAGGGCAAAACCAAGTTATATGGCAGAGTGTGAACACAGGGCAGAGATCATTTTTGCAATCTACCACAGCAGTTGTCTATGGATTATTAGAACCTTTGAAATCATTTGGGAATAAATATCTGTTACATATAGGACAAAATATCTGCAAAAGTCATTCAGATCTTTTTTTCCTTAAGATACTGGATATTACTGTTACCACCATCTAATGAAAACTCACTCACCACAAACGACTCCAAGCAGCTAAAACAAGAAATTCTAATTTTTCTTTTATCCTTTTCTTGTGACTCATATATCTGTATAGATAGATTTTGCTGATGTCAATCAAAATTAAACATTTTCAAGATATTACAAATATGAAGATTAAAATTAAATTCTGCTCCTATAAATTATTCCTGACATTAAGTTTCCTTCTGGAGACTCTTTTTTTTAAATGAATTAATACATGCAAAAGAATTTCACATTTTTTTCTCACTATAAAAGTGCCTGTAGTGAACTTTTTCTCAACTCAAGCTAAATTATTAATTAGTTCAAGGTACACCAGAGTTAGAATCTTGGAATACTCTCTGTTAGTAAATGTTTCTTAAAATAGTAGTCATTGGTTTTGGAAGGAGGGGAATGTCAGAGTAATTTAATATATGGTAAAGACTAGTGTTTATAGTTGAAGCATTGTCTATCTACCAAAGAACACCAATACCACTATTGAAACAAGAATTTTTTAGGGTTGAATAAGGCACATTTAGGGAATTTTTAAAATTAAGGCCGTCCACAGAAAAAACACAAGGCTACACAGTTGCAAAAGGATACATTTCCATAAGACAAGGAAATAGGGAGCCAACAGAAGTTATCTAATCTAATAAAAGAGAAATATGCAAATTGACCATAACTTCACTACACCCTAAGCCATGCACACCAGCAAATCAGAGCGACTATATGCAAATTAACCCAACCAAGATGGCAGCTGGCAGCCATGAAGCTGGAGCAAGCAGGAAGCTTGGTTGCCCAGGCAATGGAGGAAGCCAAGCTTCCCACCTGCCCTGGCCAGCTGTGGCCTCCACTAAAGGCAACAAAGTTTCAATTATAGAAGATAAATAAATACTCATCTGGTAGCTTTGGTGGCTGGGAGCTGTGGTTAGCCTGCAAACAGCCATCAGCCCCTCACCCAGGCTGGCCACAACCTCAAGGAGTGAGGGTCCCTGTTTGGGGACTTGGCCAGCTTTCAAACAGCCCTCAGCCCCTCACCCAGGCTGGCCAGGCACTCCAACAGGGACACCCACCCTGAAGGGGGTATGGTCTGTCTGAAAACAGCCCTCAGCCCCTCACCCAGTCTGGCCAGGCACCCCAGTGGGACCCTCACCCTGGTCCAGAACACTCTTCAGTGCAAACCAGCCAGCGTCCACTCATGCATCAGGCATGTAATAAAGGGGTAATATGCAAGCTGACCCTAACAGCAGAAAGACTGGGAATGACTGGTCACTATGACACACACTGACCACCAGGGGGAAGGTGCTCAATGCAGGAGCTGCCCCCTGGTGGTCAGTGCACTCCTACAGGGGGAGCTCTGCTCAGCCACAAGCCAGGCTGCCAATTGCCAGCACAGTGGTGGTGGCAGGAGCATCTCCCGCCTCCTCAGCAGCACTAAGGATCCCCCTGGGGAGCGGGCCTAAGCCAGCAGGTGGTCATTCCCCGAGGGTTCCCAGACTGTGAGAGGGCACAGGCCGGGCTGAGGGACCCCCCTCAAGTGCACAAATTTTTGTGTTCCATAAGACAAGGAAGCAGAGAGCCAGCAAGAAGTTACATTTCTGTTGGGGGCCAGATGTAAGCTGACAAGGTCCTTGCACCTGAAGGGGCTAGCAAGGCTGGGCCCTTACCCACACAGTTTTCCCAGACTTGTTTGGATGGAAATTATCAGTAGAATGAGAGCAACATTTGTAGAATGAGAACAGCCTTTCATAGCTTACCAAGAAGTCTGTAACTATTTACTGAGATATGCTGTACTGAGCACTTGTCCTTCTGCTGTGTCTCTCCCTTAGAGATTAAGAGGAACAAAGAATACATTCCTCTTGACAGACCTCCTATTCAGTGTGTTATGTATAAATAGGATTGTGTGGCCAATAAAATTGCTTCAGTTCTTCGAGAACTGGGGTCCTCCTGATCCCACTTTCCTGTCTTTCTTTCTTTTCTCAATTCCTACCTCCCTGCCTCAGCCCAGCTCAACCTTGTCAGGCTAGCCCTGACACATTTCCATAAGACAAGAGAACTGGGAGTTGCCAAAGATCTACATACTATCTAATAAAGATGGAATATGCAAATTGACCATCACTTCACAACAAAGATGGCAGTGCCCATAGCCACAAGATGGCAGTCCCCTCAGCACCACCAGAGTCTCCCAGTCCTTTAAGCCCTCGCTGCGGGGGCGAGGGGCAAGCAGCGCCCCAATTCCCCATGGCGAGCAGACAGCAGGGCACTGCTTGCCCCTCTCGCCGCATTGCCAAGCGATAAGCAGGCCCTAGCAAAGAGCAGACACCATGGCCTGAGGTGGCATCTAGCAGGCAGGTCTGCAGAGAGCAGAGAACCATGAGGATCTGGCCTAAGCAGTCAGTAGGACATCCCCTGAGGGTCCCAGATTGGAGAGGGTGCAGGTTGGGCTGAGGGACCCACCCCCATGCATGAATTTTGTGCACTGGGCCTCTAGTTTACGAAATAAAGTAGGAGAGCCTCACACGTTCCATGTGAGGTTTTACCTTTGAGCTCAGAAATTGCTATATTGACCAAATCAAAGGGGAATAGTGGCCAATCAGAGGGGCACAAAGATCTTCAGCCTTTATAAACTGGGGAAAAGGAACTTGGTGGGACACTTTCCCCCTCCATACATGGGAATCTGTGCTGTGAGATTCTTTCCTCCTCCTCAAGTGGGAGTCTGAATTTGTTCATCAATAAATTTCCACCTTTGCTCTGCCATCTTCTGTCCATGGTTTCATCTTTGACTCTGATGGACAAAGAATCCAGGGAAGCCATACTGCCCAGGGAACACCAAGTATTACAGTCCAAAAATCCTGTATCACTATTATCAGAGTTTCTAAAGTATGCTGTCTCATCCTGACATGTCCTTTTTCATTTTCATGTGCACATTTAATTTCTCTACAACTGACACTTTTCCAGGGACCCTATTATATGCTCTTATTACATCTTACTTTTTTCTTCTCATGAAAATTGCTTGCTGTGGACAAAAAGGGGCCACATGCTAACCTAACTCAGGGAAGGCCTGTGTAACCACAATGTAACCACAAGGATTGTCTGAAATTAAAACTTTTTAAATTAAAAAGCAACTTATAGTAGATAGTCATGTCCTAGGCCAGTATCTTCCCTGACAAAGATCATCTTTGGTCTTAACTGAGCCTATTACCTTTAAAGGTTAATCTTTACCTTAACTGAGCCTATTGTCTTTTGTCTAAGATAACATCCTTGTGGAATGTCAGGGTAACTTATAACTTCCCTTTCTCCATACCCCTCAGGGCACAACCAATGCACCAGAGGAAAACCACAAATTCCCTCATTGTTATTGTTATCATGATAATTATTGACTACTAGAGGCCCGGTGCACAAAAATTTGTGCACTCGGGGGTCCCTCATCCAGGCCTAAGGCCTCTTGTAGTCTGGGACCCCTCAGAGGATGTCCACCTGCTGGCTTAAGCCCGCTCCCTGGGGGATCAGGCCCAAGCTGGCAGTCAGACATCCCTCTGGCAGTCCGGCAGCCCTCGGGGGATGCCCACTTGCCAGCAGGCAGCAGTCAGACATCCTTAGCGCTGCTGAGGAGGCAAGAGAGGCTCCCACCACCACTGCTGTACTGGCAGCCATCAGTC
>NW_006282530.1:64861-84645 GCF_000327345.1 Myotis davidii | reverse complement strand
TCCCCCACTGGGTGCCTGGCCAGCCTGGGTGAGGGACTGATGGCTGTTTTGAAGCTGGCCACACCCCCTTTAGGGTGGGGGGC
The DNA here is from genome assembly GCF_000327345.1 of Myotis davidii. Lineage (NCBI taxonomy): Eukaryota > Metazoa > Chordata > Mammalia > Chiroptera > Vespertilionidae > Myotis > Myotis davidii. The sequence continues at coordinate 84,562 of NW_006282530.1, read as the reverse complement.
CCCACTGGGGTGTCTGGCCAGTCTGGGTGAGGGTCTGAGGGCCGTTTTCTGGCTGGCCAAGCCCCCTGGGATTTATTTACCTTCTATAATTGAAACTTGATAGCCTTGAGTGGAGTTCAGAGCCGGCCACGGTGGGCGGGAAGTTTGGCTTCCTCCATCACCAGGGGCAACCCAAGCCTCCTGCTCACTCCAGCTCCGTGGCCACAGCGGCTGAAAGCAGGTATCTGTGGTTTATTTATCTTCTATAATTGAAACTCTGTTGCCTTGAGTGGAGCTCAGAGCTGGCTGCAGCAGGCGGGAAGCTTGGCTTCCTCCATCACTGGAGCAACCAAGCCTCCTGCTTGCTCCAGCTCCGTGGCTGCTGGCCGCCATCTTGGTTGAGTTAATTTGCATATAGTAGCTCTGATTGGCTGGTAGGCATGGCTTAAGGTGTAGCAAAGGTGCAGTCAATTTGCATGTTTGTCTTTTATTAGTGTAGATTAACTATCCAGTACCCACCTATGTAAAAGAAGCATGTGTCCATCATTTTACTATTTATCCAATCCCAGAGATTTCCCTACTTGGCTTTCTCCCACTTCCCTAATATATCACCAATGGATTTCATTTAACCCACTTAGTATTACATCTCCTCCTTTGACGGTAATTTATAAAACTTAGGTGAAAAACTGCCATTCTCTGGAGCATAGCAGGGCAGATTGGGAAGTTGCGATGCCACCCTTAGAGTCGCTCAGGGTAGGGCCGATTGGGTGGTTGGGGTGCCACCCCGTCACACTCAAGGCAGGGTCGATAGGGAGGTTGCGGCACCACCCCCTGTCACGCACAGAGCAGGGCCGATCAGGGGCTTGGGGCGCTGCCCCCTGTCACGCACAGAGCAGGGCCCATTAGGGGGTTGGGGCTCCGTACCCTGTCACACACAGAGCAGGGTCGATCAGGGAGTTAAGGATTTCCCCCCGTCACACACAGAGTAGGGCCGATAGGGGAGTTGGGGCACTGCCCCCAGTCACACACAGAGCAGGGCCGATCAGGGGGTTGGGGCACTGCACCCTGTCACACACAGAGCTGCAGGACGATCAGGGGATGGGGGAGCTCCCCACATCAGTCACAGAGAAGGGCTGATCAGGGGGTTGGGGTGTCTTCCCCTGTCACGAACAGAGCAGGTCAGATAGGGAGGTTATGACCCCAACCCCCTGTCACACACAGAGCTGCAGGGTGGTCACGGGGTTTGGTCACTGCCCCCTGTCACGCTGCTCCAGCGGCCAGAAGGCCTCGCAGCTCCACTGATCCTGGTGCTGTGAGGCCTCCCTGCTCCACTGATCCTGGTGCTGGGAGGCATATTACCCTTTTACTATACTGGATAGAGGCCTGGTGCACTGGTGGGGGCCAGGTGGTTTGCCCTAAAGGGTGTCCTGGATCAGGGTGGGGGTCCCCACTGGGGTGCCTGGCCAGCCTGGATGAGAGGATGATGGCTGTTTGCAGCTGGTCACACCCCCTTCAGGGTGGGGGTCCCCATTGGAGTGCCTGTCCAGTCTGGGTGAGGGGCTGAGGGCCATTTTCAGGCTGGCGGGTTACTGAAGCTCCCAACCTATCTTTTTTTTCTCTTTTTTTTTTTATTCTGGGCCAGCTTTAGCTCTGAGGCTTGGCTCCAGCTCTGAGGTCCCAAGGCTGGCTGAAAGCAGGGATCTGCATTTGTTCTATAATTGAAACAATGTTTCGGTCCTGCTTGCTGAAGCCAGGCTGGCTGAAAGCAGGCTTCTGGGGTCTTGTTTAGCTTCTATATTTGTAACAATGTTTCTTAAACTGCAAACTCAGAGGCCGGCAAGGCAGGCGGGGAACGTTGGCTTCCTCTGTCCCTGAAGCAAGCAAGCCTCCTGTTGTCACTTCAAGCTGCCTGGCTGCCGGCCGCCATCTTGGTTGGCAGTTAATTTGCATATCGCTCTGATTAGCCAATGGGAAGGGTAGTGGAAGTATGGCTAATTACCATGTTTCTCTATTATGAGATAGCATTGTAATTTTTGGTGTGTGAGTTGACTAGCTATCTTCCTCTACTGCCTTGTGAGACACATGTGGGCAGGACTCTGAGAGCTTTCATTCTATTGGCATCTCAACAGCTGACACTGAATGGGTACTCAATGGCTGTTTCATGAACAAGTGAATGAAGCAATCTTTGCAAGGAAAAGATTGGTAACTGCCTGCCTGCAGTTATTTGACGTGTTCTCAGACATACTTTGCTTTCTCTAAATATTTCTCTGGTCAGATATTATAAAGTCGTCTTCCACAGTAGCTCTGGGACCATTTGGAAGGGGGCTAGCTGCTCACATATTGCTGAATGAAGTGCAAAATTTTTAATCAGGCCCAACTTATTTTGTTTTCTTCACCTCCTTTTACTTTGTGGAAATGGAAACTGGAAACACCATGGAATTCTTGCTCCCCACTCTTATCTCTGATGGTAGATCTCAACAAACCGCCCCCTTCCTCAGTTTCAGTTCTGGAGAGGCATTTAGAATAGAACAGTAGTTATTTACACCTCTAAGTTCTATAACTTTGAAGCCTGTCATTTCATGAGAATCTAGCCTCAAGTGTAGGCTCCCTGCCTGCCTCTCTGAGGCACAGCTTCAGACTGAACACACAGCTCTGCTTCTCTGGGCCCTGGGTACATCCATGTGATCAACACAGCATGGGGTCAGTGCTAAAACCCAAAGTACCAGGGCTTTTACTTTGCTTTTTAACCTTTTGCAAAGGAAAGAAACATTTTTCCATGTACTTTATCAAACAACACATATGTTTTTCAGTTGCCATATTTAAAGGAAAAGAATCACCTCTTCACATAGCCTCTTAGTTTGTCCATGCATACAGCTATCCTGACAGTTTTTTCAGTCCTTAGATATTTCTTTACTAATCTGCCTCTAGTATTGGCCTGAGCCTTTGTGAACCTTGAGTGAGTGTTCCTAAAGCCTCAGGAGAGTTTCCAGCTATATCTGCATTCACACAACTGTTGGAATTTTGCCTTCTACATCTAAAATCAGCCATTGATGGATTTGTAACATTAAATCTTGAGTAACTTCCCAGGTAATCAAGCCTGGAAATAAACAAGAGATACTAGCTTTTTTGGCAAATACACTATCTTTAAGATAAACTGGAATCTATTTGGGTGAGTGTTTTCCAGGGCTTTCATTACTGATCTGGAGAAGGCCAAACATTTTAACCTACATGATTTATTTTCTGATATTTGTAAAAAGTGGACATTCAAACAAGTGAGTCTGTTAAGAAGACTTGTCTGAGCTATAACCAGGCATAGGGGATGGGATGGAAGGTTTGTATTCATATTTCTCAACTTATTTTCAATCAGATATCACTGTCTTCCATGACTAAAGGCCTGGAGAGAAATTTCATCTTGTTGCATTGTTGGAGCAAGCAATCTAAAGGTAGGTGGGGTGCAAAAGATACAGCTTTAAATTATTGTCATTATTATTAGCTTCTGGTCACCTTGTTTCCCACCAAAAATCATCTTATTTGGGGGGACTGTGGGAGGTTGGCTATTATTTAATAAAATCTGTATTTTATGATGATGTCAACAGCAGTTTGTCAAAGTGATTATCTGTTAGGTAGTTTGGTTGAGATGACTTCAATATCCTGAATTCCTATAGATTATTATAATCTAATACATTAGTAATTATCAGCTGATAATATATTTATTATTATACTGAGTATAATAATTTCTGAACCCTGTTGGGAATATGTAAGTGAATAAAATACAGTCCTTGCCTTCAAGAAACTTCTAATTTAAGAAAGAGAAAATACACTTATAAAAAGCTAACTGTACCAGGACCTTTAGGACCATATGAGTGGTCCAGGTAAGCAGTATGGTTTAAGGGCAATACATGAATACATGCAGTTCTGTTTACTATTTCTTCTTTGCTTGTGAAGAAGCAAGCCCCAACAAATAATAATTAAATAATTAAAAGTCAGAGAAAGACAAGTATCACATGATTTCACTCATATGTGGAATCTAATGAACAGTCTGTGACCTGAAGCTTCTGTAAAAGTGTTAATCATAAATATCAGATTCCAGCTTATAGCAAAGCTGTAGAATTCTGCACTAACAAAGTATTTTCTTCTTTTTAAAAAAAATCTTTATTGTTGAAAGTGTGACATATGTACCCTTTTTCCTCCATTGACCTCTCCCAGAACACTGCTATCCCCAACCCTAGGCCTTCACCATCCTATTGTCTGTGTCCATGGGTTATGTGTATATGCATACAAGTTCATTGGTCGATATCTTCCCATCCACCCACCCTCCCCTGCCTTCCCTCTGAGGTTTGACAGTCTGTTTGATGTATCTATTCCTCTGGATCTAGCAAAATATTTTCAAGTTCCAAATGAAATCCCTTGAGGTACTATGTGAAAAGGACCCATATTTGCTAAAGCTACCTGGAGTGAAATTGAATGTCTGGCAAAAAATCCCCTATGGGTGAAGTATGGGATGTGCCCTCCCTCTCCCTCACTTCTTTTATTCTCATTCCCTTTGTTGTCTCACTTCTCCCTCATTTCTCCTGACCTTTTTGCTCATTTCAATGGATTTACTAGTCTAATTGGGATTCTCTGTAACAGAGGGTCATTAAAGGCTAGAAGAGAAAAGAGGGATATTCCATGTGAAGGCAGGAACTTATTACAAAAGCAATTTGCCCCTAAATGAAATTTTATATCTAACAAATATACTGCCCTATTTCAAATTCACTGAAATTAAAACTCAACTGCATTACTTAAGTGTACTAAGTCAAACATTCTAACTCCTGGGATATAGTTTTGAGTGTGAACATTTCCATTAACCCTTGATAAATGAAATACACAGTCTCAAAGAGTCAAATTTTATTATTCTTCTGGATGATAAATTAATTCATACAAGAGAATAATTTATTAATATGATTTATTGGGAAATACGTGTGCATAAATGGAAGGGGCTAAAAGGAAAACATAGAAAAAGAACATGGCTATATTATTGTGGACAATGAATGGGTTAATTTTGATTTTAGAACCCTGAAAACAATATTTTGGGCTAAGAGAAGTAACATAATGGATAGATACTTACCTGCAGGAAAGGTAGGACATCTTTGAATAAGTAATTATAAAAGGTGGAGTTAAATTTTAGAACTTTCAACTCTAGTTATAGGGCAAAATATGGGGAAGTGAAATATAAAATGACTACTTTTTCCACCATTGAAACCTGTTACAGATAAAATCTGATACTCTTTTTGTTGAGGATACTATTAATGTTGGTTTTCCTTATACCAACACTTTTATTAGTTATGGAATGAGTGTGATATTTTTTATGTTACAGTATAAACTCTTCCATTTCCATTGTCCTTCCTAAGGTCAAGGTCTCACTAAGCTTGAATTACTACAGAAAAAATCTGACCGTTAAATATACTAGCCTTCAAGTGTTATTATTACAAATGAAAGAATCTAGAGACAGCCCTTTCATAAAAATATTCCACAATAACAAATAGGAAATAGCCCTGTGCCTACAGTATGCACTCTCAACAGGGCAAAAATTAGTTGTTGAGAGTAGAGCAAAAAACTTAGATATTAAATTGTGTAAGACCCCCTGAAGGGCCTCAGTGAATACACAGATATGTAGTATATATGTGGTATTAAAATCTTATGGGGTTGTGATTAGAAAAAAAAATGTCTAAAAAGACTCCTTAAGTGGGTGATAGTGAAAAACTAGCTAGGAAACTCTGGTCAAGAATGAAGTGTGATCTAAAATGTATAGTATTCAAATATATTTGGTGATACTTCTGCATGGAACATGAAACTAATTCATTACTTTTTTCAAAAGAAAATAGAACACAGGCATTTTTTTGATATTAGAAAGAGTTCAATAATTAAAACTAGCTGTGACAGAACTACCTTTAAAAATGGAAGAACCTGGAGAGTATTATGCTAAGCAAAATAAGCCAGTCAGAGAAAGACAAGTATCGCATGATTTCACTCATATGTGGAATCTAATGAACAAAATAAACTGATGAAGAAAATAGATCCAGAGACATAGAAGCATGGTACGGATTTTTAAATCTCAGAGGGAAGGCGAGGTGGGTGGGAAGAGATTAACTAAAGAACTTGTATGCATATATACTTAACCTGTGGATACAGACAATGATGTAGTAAAATCTTGGGGGGGGGGTGCCGGCCAGAGAGGGTCAATGGGGGTGACAGGACATTTGTAATAATTTCAACAATAAAATTATAAAAAAAAATACCTTCTTTGGAACACAGAAATCTTAGTGGCTCCAAAATTTTCCCTTGATTACATTATGCCAAGTGAAATAAGTCAGACAGAAAAAGCTAAGAACCATATGATTTCACTCATATATAGGATATAAAACTGAAACTCATGGATACAAACAGCAATGGTTGCCAGAGGGAAGGGGTTGAGGGGAGAAGGGGCTTCTTATATGTGGTTACAGGACAAGATTTAACTTTGGCTGGTGGGCATATGGTGCAATACACAGATTTTGGAACTTAGAAATCCACACATGAAACCTATATGTTCATGTTGACTAATGTCACCCCAATAAAATTTAATTATATATATATATGGAGGACGATGTTCTGGACCAAGAAAATGGACAGGATAGTGCCTATAATTCTCAATGATGTGTAAACCCTGAGGAAGAAGGTGAGCCTGACAATTTAGGCATTCATGGGGGGGAAAATAGATGATCTGGCAAAAAGGAGTTACTTATTATGATAACTGGACCAAAATATTTTAAAATGTTATTTGCATTTCTCAGAATTTTTTGGAGTGTCATTTATTTGATAAATTTGATAATATCCAAGCTTTCCAGATTTTAGTATCTACCATTTTCATTGCCCTGAATAGTAGAATATGTTATTTTAAGTATATTAAAAACACTGTCTAGAAATGGCTATATTTTTGTAAGAAGATGTCAAGCCAAGTGTTTTAGTTTACTAGAATAGCCTCCTTTTTTGGGGGAAATTTTTTTATAATGAATCAGAGAATAGTATTAAAAATAAGAAGCTTAGGACAGCCAGTGTTGCTCAGTGGTTGAGTGTTGACCCATGAAATAGAAGGTCATGTTTGATTCCCAGTCAAAGCCTGCATCACAGGCTCCATTCCCAGTTGGGGGCATAAATGAAGCCGCCAACAAATGATTCTCTCTCATCACTGATTTATTTTTCTCTCTCTCTCTCCCTCCCTCCCCATTCCTCTCCCTGAAATCAATAAGAACATATTAAAGGTATAGGAAGATTATGTACTATGAATTTACTATAGGAACTTCAACTTTGATACATGAAGAGTTTGTTTTTTAGTCCTGAAGAAATTGTCATATAGGAAATTCTGGCCTAAAGTGAAGGAAAAGTTTAGATTTAAAAGTTGAAAAGCAGAGAGTAGAAAATGGTGGCAGATTAAGTGGAAGATCTACTGACACTCTCCCAGGACCAAACTGGAATTACAAATAAAATATAGAAAAACCATCCTGAAGACTAGCTGGAGAGAATGCTGATAACCAAGGATGGAAAGTGGAGACTGCATAGAGACTGATAGGAAGTGTGGAGTTGGGAGGGGGATGGCTGGGCTCCCACAAACAACAGTTGAGGTTCCAGAGGGCTATCTCAGCTATGGGAGGTTCCCCCTGAGAACTCTGGGGTCTAAACTCCAATCTGGGCTCCCCAATACAGAACACTAGAACTGAGAAAAGTGTCCACATAATATGTGGTTGTAAAAAGCAGCAAGGTTGCTGTTTGCCAGGGAGAGATGGCCGAAAATGCACGCATCCTCTTAAAGGGACAATGCACAAAATTTCGTGCACAGTCACTCACCTTGGGTTCTGGAAGAGGGAGGGCAGAGTGGTCTAGAACTTTCTGAGGAGAATCCAGTGTTGGGTGCTCTAGGGATAGAACTCAGAAGGCAGCTGCCCCAGTTTCCCATGCTGAGTCATTCCCTCATACTGTAGAGGACTTCTTTCTTAGGCAGACATTTAAAATCCAGGCATCTTTTGCTTAGGGGGTAGCAGGAAGAAATTTCCCCACACTGTTGGCAAACCTCTCACCCCACTGTGTTGTGTCCACTCCTCGCTGTGGCCTATAGCCTCAGGCATATAAAGACTGAGAATAACAATCGAACTGCAGGCAAAGGTCATTTTTGGGGGGGCTTTGAGTTTTTGCCTGATCTCCTTCTGAACCTGAGGCTAGGAGAAGCAGACTTTGGTGCACATCTTGGCCCTTTCCAAAAGCATCAAGCCCCAGCAGAGGGTGCCACAAGCTGTGGATTGCTCATAGCTACAAACAGGGTATTCAGGGCCAATCACAAAGAGTGTGTGACATTGTTCTGCACCAAAGACTTGGAGTTGTAGCAAATCTACCTAATACATAGACACAAACCAAAAGAGGCAGCCAAATGGGGAGACAAAAAACAAGCCCCACATGAAAGAATAAGAGAATTTTCCAAAAAAAGAGCTTAATGAAATGAGGATAAGAAACTTATCCTATATGCAATTCAGAATAATGATTACAAAGATACTTAAGAGCTTGAGAAAAGATATAGACACTATGAAAAATGACCATCGGAAATGAAGAATGACATTGCACTAATAAAGAGCCCACTAGAAGGAATACACAGAAGATTATGGGAAACTGAGGATCTAATCCATGAATTAGAAGACAGGGTAGAAAAAAATCAATCAGAGAATTAAAAATATAAAAACAGGAAGACAGCTTAAGAGAGCTGTGGGACAAAATGAGATGTCAAAATGTTCACGTCATAGGAAAGCCAGAAGGTGAAGAAAGTGAGCAAGGGATAGAGAATCTTTTTGAAGAAATAATGCCAGAAACATTCCTTAACCTGATGAAGGAAAATGTCACACAAGTTCAGGAGAAACAGAAAGTCCCAAGTAAGAAAAACCCAAAGAAGCTCAAGCCCCAACACATAATAATTAAAATGACAAAAATTAAAGGCAAAGAAAGAATATTAAAGGCATCAAGATAAAAAGCATTTTTTAACTACAAAGGAGTTCCCCTAAGTGAGTCAGCTGTTTTTTCATCAAAAACACTATAGATCAGAAGTGAATGGCATGAAGTATTCAAGGTAACAAAAAGCAAGGATCTGAAACCAAAAGTACTATCTACACCAAGACAAACATTCAAAATAGATTGTGAAATAAAGAGATTCTCAGATGCACACAAAAAAAGGCTATAGGAGTTTATCATCACCAAACCAGCATGGCAAGAAATACTAAACAGACTGCTGTAATAAGAAGAAATAGAGAGAGAAACAAGAGCACAAAGAAATATTCTGGGACTGACCAGCAGACCCTGGTCAGTGATGGATGAATGGATTACTCTGACACATGTTTCTGTGAAAGAGAGGGCTAAGGGGCTTCTTGGCTATAGGGACCAAACAGACCCATTCACCTGCCTCCTTAGGCTTTTATTGTAACAGCTTAAACTAAAATTAACCTCTAGATACAATCAGCAGGGTAAGTATCATTGAGAAAGCACATAAAGTCGGGTGTAAAGAGATTCCAGTAAAACACCCGGGGGCTTGGATTTGTTTGGAAAAGTCAAGGCAGGGGCTGTTGCCTTCAGCAGGGCTCCCTTAAGGCCCCAGACCTTTCAGAGAATCTTCCTTACAGACTTTTCAACCAGGTCCCATTCTTCCCCACAGAAATAAATGGCAATAAATAAGTAACTATCAATATATATAAATAAAAGCCTTGCCGAACCAGTTTGGCTCAGTGGATAGAGCATCGGCCTGCAGACTCAAGGGTCCTGGGTTTGATTCCAGTCAAGGGCATGTACCTTGATTGCAGGCACATCCCCAGTGGGGGCTGTGCAGGAGGCAGCTGATTGATCTCTCTCATTGATGTTTCTGGCTCTCTGTCCCTCTCCCTTCTTCTCTGTAAAAAATTAATACAAATATATTAAAAAAATAAAAAATAAATAAAAGCCTTGAATATAAATAGATTAAATGCTCCAATTAAAAGACATAGCTTAGCTAAATGGATAAGAAAACATGACACAAATATATGCTGTGTACAGGAGACCTACCTTAGAACAAAAGATTCACACAGGATGAGAGTGAAGGAATGGAGGAATACTTTCAATTAAAATGAAAACAAAAAAAAATGGGGTAGCAATACTCATCTAACAACCCAGATTGAAATCAATACAGTCATAGTAGGGGACTATAATACCCCACTGATTTCACTGGATAGATCGGTCAGACAAAAAATCAACAAGGAAACAGTGACTCTAATTGACACTTGGATCAGATAAATTTAATTTACATTTTCAGAATATTTCACACCAAACTTGAAAACTATCCATTCTTCTCAAGTGTACATGGATTATTCTCTAAGATAAACTACACGTTAGGATAAAATAAATCTCTGCAAGCTCAAGAAGATTTAAATCATGTCAAGCATATTCTCAGATCACAATGGCATAAAATTAAAAATCAACTACAGTAAACACATTCAAAAACCTTCAAACACATGGAGGATAAATGGCATGTTATTAAACAATGAATGGGTTACCAATGAGATCAAGAAATAAATTGTAAAAAATACTTCCTGGAAAATAATTAAACTGAACAAGAAACAAACAAAACCTTATGGCACACAGTGTCAGCGTTCCTGCGAGGGAAGTTCTTTGTTCTTACCACTACAGGCCTACTTAAAGAAATAAAAAAAGTTATTAATAAAATATTTAACCCTGAAACTTAAAAACTTGGAAAGAGAAAAACAAAAAAACCCAAGGTAAATAGAAGAAATGAAATAATATAGATTAGAGCAGAAATAAATGACCTAGAGACTAAAAAACAAAAGAAAAGATCAATGAAACAAAGAGCTGGTTCTTTGAAAGGATAAAAAAAAAATGATGAACCTTTAGCCAGACTCATCAAGAAAGAAAGAAAGAGGACCCAGATAAATAAAATCAGAAATGAAGCCATAAAGTAACAACTAACACAACATAAATTAAATGATTATAAGAAAGTACTATGAACAACAAGCTGGAAAATGTGGATGAAATGGATAAATTCCTAAAACAATACAATCTTCCGAAATTAGATCAGGAATAATCAGAAAACCTGAATAGACCAATAACAACTGATGAAATTGAAGCACTAATAATAATAATTTAAAAACTCCGGAAAAATCAAGATGGTGACATAGGTAAACACCAGAAATTGCTGCCTCGCACAACCACTTCAAAAATACAACTAAAAGACAAAACAGACCTCATCCAGAACCACAGGAAGGCTGGTTGAGTGGAAATTCTAAAACTAGAAGGAATGAGAAAGGCACACTGAGACTCAGAGGAGGTGCGGAAGTAAAGTGCAGAGGTACGGAGGCGCACACCGAAAGGGCTGGAAACTGAGGACGCAGCGCATGTGGAAAGGGCTGGCAGCTGAGGACGCAGCACACGTGGAGAGGGCTGGAAACTGAGGACAAGGTTGTCTTTTTCAATCGGGAGGGAGTCTCAAGCTCTTGACTGCTCTGAACTCCAGTTCCGGGTGAATCTCTGGGGACCCAGACTCATACGGGGAGAAACTGGACTGTCTGGCACTGGGCAGAACTCGAGGGTGGCTTTCAGAGATGCTTGCAGTGATTACCGGGACACTGAGATGCGGGGCCTCTTAAGGTAGGACTGGGGAGCAGCCATAGCTGCTTGCTCTGCCCTGTTGATCCCCTGAGACCACGCCCCACCCAAGCTGTGTGCAGCGGCTTTTGAAGATGAAAGGCCTGGCCCTATGCATCCTGAAAATTACCTAACAAACTGCAGCTGAATCAGAGAGACCCAGAACTTCCAAAAGAAGGTCCAAGGCCCCAGAGCAGGATGCATTACTTCACATCTGGGCCTCATCTGTGCACCTCCAAACCCGAAACAAAAAAGAAGAATCTCTCCATAGCTCCTGCTGGGTGGCCTCAGGCAGAGGCTAAATTAGCACCTCCTTAGAGATCCAAGAGCCAGTGTACCCAGTGGTCAGACTGGGACCATCCAGATTACAACTCCTTAGATCCATAAGGGACACACTCAGGGGGCAGACTCAGTGAGCACCAAAGCCCCACTGAAGCAAGTCTTACCCCAGAAGGGTGTCTCCAGCTCAGAAGTTCTCCCACTGCAGAAATAGCTGATTCTCAAAGCCAGTTAGCCTGGAGGTCAATTCCTCCCAGTGATAACTACAACAGTCAAGGCTTAACTACAAGACTGTGCACAAAGCCCACAAAGGAGTGCACCTCAGGTAATTGTGGAGGATAAGTCACTGGGCCCTATAGGACACCTAACACAGAAAGCCACTCTATCTACACAGGGAAGCATAAAAAATGCAGAGACAAAGAAACAGGTCACAAATGACAGAAATGGAGGAAAGCAAAGTACTGGATATAGAGTTCAAAACAACACTTAAAGTTTTTCAATAATTTTCTAGAAACCGCTGATAAATTCAGTGAGAACCTCAAGAAATCTAGTGAGACCCTCGAGGTTATGAAAAAGGACCAACTAGAAATTAAGCATACACTGACTGAAATAAAGGATATTATACATAGTTCCAACAGCAGACTAGAGGACCGCAAGAATAAAGTCAAAAATTTGAAATATCCCCACTCCCTCACCCAATTTACAACCCCACCCAAGCTGTGCACAGCAACTTTTGCATATGAATCGCCTGTCTGTTCTCAGCCTAGAACCTGTCAAACAACCTGCAGCTGGGTCAGGGAGCCCCAGAGATTCCAAAAGAAGGCCCACTACCTGGCAGCAGCAGTGGCCTTGCTTCACAGCTGGGCCTCGTCTGGGCACTTCCAAACCCCATACAAATTATGAAAAACAAATACACATCTATCAACAAGTGAATCTAAAAATCAAGTGAATAAAAAATTTGAAGAACAGAATAAACTGGGGAATATAATAGAATCAGAGGCATAGAAAGGGAGTGGACTGACTATTCTTGTTGGGGGGGGAAGAGGTGTGGGGGGTGTGGGAAGAGACTGGACAAAAATGGTACACCTATGGATGAGAACAGTGGGTGGCGGGGATAAGGGGAGAGGGAGGAGTGGGAACCGGGTGAAGGGGAGCTATGAGGGGGGAAAAAAGAGGAACAGCTGTAATAATCTGAACAATAAAGATTTAATTTAAAAAAATAAATAAATAAAAACTCCCAATAAACTAAAACCTTGGTCTAGATGGCTTCACAGGGGAGTTTTACCAAACACTCAAATAAGAACTAACAACTATTCTCCTGAAACTATTCCAAAAAATCCAAGAAGAATGAATACTTTGAAACTTTATGAAGCCAGCATCAATCTAACTCTAAAACCAGATAAAGAGACCACAAAGAGAATTACAGCCAATATCCCTGAAAAACATAGTTGCTAAAATTCTCAACAAAGTATTACCCAATGAAAGTGGGCAATATATTAAAAAGATCATATGCCATCACCAAATAGGACTTATTTCAGAGATGCAATGCAGATACAATATTTGCAAATCAATAAATGTGATACATCATGTAAACAAACTGAAAGACAAAATTCACATGACCATATCAATAGGTGCAGAGAAAGCACTTGACAGAATCCAACACCCATTTTTTTTTTTTATTAAAACTCTCAGCAAAGTGGGAATAGAGGTCTCATACTTCAACATAATAAAAGCCATGTATGTGAAACCTACAGCCAACATCATACTCAATGGGCAAAACTAAAACCATTTTACCTAATAACAGGAATAAGACAGAGATGTCCACTTTCACCACTCTTATTCAACATAACACTGGAAGCCTTACCCACAATGATCAGAGAAGAAAAAAACATAAAAGTCATCCAAATTGGAAAGGTTGATGTAAAATGTTATTCTTCACAGATGACATGCTATTGTACATAGAAACCCCTAAAGATTCTACTAGGAAACTACTAGACTTAATAAATGAAGTTAGCAATGTAGCAGGATACAAAATTAACATCCATAAATCAATGGCATTTTTATACACCAAAAATGTATTCTCAGAAATATAAACTAAAACACACACACACACACACACACACACACACACAAATATCCTGAATACCACTGCAACAAAGCAATTACAATATTTACGAATAAATTTAACCAAGGAGGTAAAATATTTGTACTCACAAACTATAGGGCATGGAAAAAGAGATAGAAGAATATATAAACAAGTGGAAGAATATACCAGGTTCATGGTAGAATATCATTAACATGTTCATATTACCCAAAGCAATCTACAGATTCAATACAATCCCTATTAAAATACCAACAGCACATATCATTGATGTATAACAAATATTCCAAAATTTTATATGGAATCATAAAAGACCCCCCAAATAGCCACAGCAATCTTGAGAAAGAAGAACAAAGTTGGAGGCATCATAATACCAGATATCATGTTATACTACAAAGCCACTGTAATCAAAAGAGCTTGGCAATCATACAAGAACAGGCATATACCTCAATGGGACAGGACCTAGAATGCAGAAATGAACTTATGCAATCGCGCTCAATTAATATTTTTCAGAGGGGGAAAGAGCATACAATGGAATGACAGGCTCTTCAATAAATGGTATTGGGAAAATTGGACAGATACATGCAAAAAGATTAAACTAGGCCACCAACTTACACCATACACAAGAATAAAGTCAAAATTAATAAAATACTTAAATGTAAGTCATGAAACCATAAAAATCTTATAGGAAATCATAAGCAGTGAAATTTCATACATTTCTCATAGCAATATGCTTGCTGATACATCTCCATAGTCAAGGGAAACAAAAGAGAAAATAAACAAATGGGTTTACATCAAAATAAATAGCTTCTGCACTTCAAATGAAACCATCAACAAAAATAAAAATGGAGCCCAATATATGGAAGAACATATTTTCTAATGATACATCTGATAAAAGGTAAATATCCAAAATATATAAGTAATTCTTACAACTTAACAAAAGGTAGACAAAAAATCCAATTAAAAATGAGCAAAGGACCTAAATAGACAATTCTCTAAGGTGGACATACAGATGTCCAAGAGACACATGAAAAAAATTCTCAAAGTCACTAACCATCAGAGAGATGCATATTAAAATGACAATGAGGTATTGCCTCACTTCTGTCAGAATGGCTATTATCAACAAATCAATAAATAAAATGTCATGGAAAGGATGTGGAGAAAGGGGAATCCTGGTACACTGCGGGTGGGAATGCAGACTGGTGCAGCAACAATGGAAAACAGTACGAAGTTTTCACACAAAAAATTAAATATGGAACTGCTATTTGACCCAGTGATTCACTTTCTAGAAATATATCCTAAAACAAAAAAAACAAACAAAACACACAACAAAAACAAAACAAACACCAATTGGAAAGAATATATTCACCTCTATGTTCATAGCAGCACAATTTATAATAGCTAAGTGTCCATCAGAAGATGAGTAGTTAAAAAAAAGCTGTGGTACATTTATACCATGGAATACCATGCAGCATTAAAAAAGGAAGCATCTCTTATCATTTGAGAGAGCATGGAGGGATATAGAGAGTATTATGCTAAATGAAATAAACCAGTTAGAGAAAGACATGTATCACATGATCGCACTCATATGTGGTATCTAATGAACAAAATAAACTGATAAACAAAATTGGTACAAAGACATTGAAGAATGGAATAAACTGTGTAATCTCAGATGGAAGATAAGAATGGGTGTGTGGGAAGAGATTAACCAACAAACTACAAACTTTTTTTTTTGTTGTTAATCCTCACCCAAGAATATTTTCCATTGATTTTTAGGGAGAGTGGAAGAGAGAGAGAAAGACAAACATCTATGTGGGAGAAACACATCAATTGGTTGCCTCTTGTACACGCCCTGACCAGGGCCCAGGCCAGGAAGGAGCCTGCAACCCTGGTACACGCCCTTGACTAGAATCAGTCCCGGGTCCCTTTGGTCTGTAGGCCAAACTGGCAAGGGCTGAACTTTTATGCATATACTATCTAATAAAAGAGAAACATGCAAATTGACCGTGGCCCTGAACACTTCCCATTGGCTAATCAGCGAGATATGCAAATTAACTGCCAACCAAGATGGCGGCCAGCAGCCAGGCACCTGAAGCAAACAGGAGGCTTGCTTGCTCCAGTGACGGAGGAAGCCAAGGTTCCCTGCCTGCTGCTGCCGGCCTCTGAGATGCAACTCTAAGAAACATTGTTGCAAATATAGAAGGTAAACATTCCCCAGAAACCTGTTTTTAGCCAGCCGGGCTTCAGCCAGCAGGATCACAACAGTGTTATAATTATAGAACCCAAACAAACCCAGATCCCTGCTTTCAGCAGCGGAGATCTCATAGCTGGAGCTGAGCCTCAGAACTAAAACCAGCTCTCAGCTCCAGTGACAGCCATAGAAGGTAAATAAATCCCAGAATGGAAAGAAAGGAGAGGTTGGGAGCCTCAGTTGCCTGCCAGCCTGAAAATAGCCATCATCCCTTAACCCAGACTGGCCAGGCACCCCAGTGGGGACCCCCACCCTGAAGGGGGTGTGACCAGCTGCAAACAGCCATCATCCCCTCACCGAGACTGGCCAGGCAGCCCACTGGGGACCCCTACCCTGAAGTAAGAAGATGGTGGCTAATTTGCATACTGAAGGCAGGTGGCAGCAGGAAAGGCTGTCCGCAGTCCGGGACCCGGATCTGTGACCGTGCTGGGCAGGGGGCAGTGCTTGAGGCTGTCTGCAGTCCCGGGACCCAGATCTGTGACCCTGCCGGGCAGGGGGCATTGCTTGAGGCTGTTTGCGGTGCCGGGACCCGGATCTGTGACCCTGCTGGGCGGGAGGCAGTGCTTGAGGCTGTCGGTGGTCCCAGGACCCAGATTCGCAGGGACAGCCCCCATGGGGGCCAGACTGACGTCCTCCTGGCCGCACCATGGGGGTTTGTGGATCTGCAAAGCCAGAGGCCTCCGGTGTGCACATCCCCCCTGGCATGCGAACATCCCCCAGCACACTGTCACCCTCCCGTGCCTGCAACAGTTGTAAACCAAGGCGTGCGTAAGTTCCCCCCGCCTCTCCACCACACTTCCATCAACCCGGCATGCCTAACACCCCCACAGTATGTGCACACATCCCCTCTGATGCGCTCACGTCCTTTGGAGAGTGTCTGGGTGTTCTGGGTGCTGAGAGTGGGTGCCTGTGAGATGACAGTGAGAGGGCGGAGTGGTGATGCCCTGTTCCCAGGCCATCAGCTATGAGGCCAGTGCAGCTATGAGATCACCTCTGGGGGGTTAATGCAGGTGCTGAGGCAGGAGCAGGTGCAGATAGACACAGCTGGGGGGTGCAGGTGGCCCTTGCTGAGGTGCCTTTGGTCAGTGTTCATGATCAAGAACCCAGTGGCGGAAAGGAATTCCATCCTCTCAGTGAAATAGTGGGATAGTCAGGGCGACTGTAGAGAAGGAATGTGCACTTTGGGTGCCAGCACCCATGAGCGAAAGCTGCCCTGACTGAGCCTCGCTTGCTTGGGGCCTAGCGCACTCCTGCCAGGCAGCGGTGACAGGACGTGCTTTTCTGAATTGATGAGAGAAAACGTTGATTCTCCTGCTGCCCATAAAGGTGGAAAGTGAAGTGGGGAGACATGTGGGGAGTGAGCGAGGTTCCTGTCTGGGGGTTCCAAATCTGCTGTTGGTTTTGTTCACCGCTGACTAGAGATATACAGGGTGTCCCCCCAAAATGTATACACACTTTGAATACCTACTAATTCCAAAGGTTTTAAGCATAAGAAAGAAACAACAATGGAGCTGCTATCTGTTAAAAGTGTGGGCACAAACAGGTAGATGGACATTCCCTGTGGGGTCTCAGATTGGAGAGGGTGCAGGCCAGACTAAGGGGCCCTTTTACCCCCCTACCGCAGTGCACGAATTTCGTGCACCGGGCTACTAGTATCCTATAATTTAAAATTGAAGGAGAAATAATGAGCTTCCAAGACAATAAAAAGCTAAAGGAGTTCATTACCATCAAACCAGCATGCAAAATGTTAAAGGGTCTTTTTTAAGCATAATTTAAAATTCTAAAAAGAGCAGAGTTATAAAGAATAGTGTGGCAATAAATATGTACCTATTCATAATCACTTTAAATAGCTGGTGAGACAATCCACAACTGAAAAGGGCAGAGGATGCTTGGAGAACAGTAGGATTGTGGATCTGGACTGTAGAGAGAGATGTGTGATCACCAGGATGAGAGGGTTAGAAGGAAACTGTGCTGCACCAAGTCTGCATTCCTTGGGGACAGGATTAACACCCAACTGTGGAAGGGCAGTCCACAGGACTGCTGGCAGCTGGGGAATCTAGATCTAATCACAGCTAGGAGAGGCTACTCCCAGAAAACTAAAACCAGTTCATAAGACCTTTCAATTACAAACATTCACTGAGCTGCAGTGCAGGTGGAGGTGAAGTTTTGTGAAGTCTGGAGAGAGGCTGTGGAGGGAAGCAGGACAGGGAAAGGTGACCAGGAATGTGGCCCTGAAACATTCTGGACCCTCCAAACCTAAGCAGCCATTTTTCTCCTGAAGAGCCAGTCTCTCCCAGCAGCCTCAGGACAGCTCCTACAGCTGTGCAGCTGCACCCAGCCTCCAGCTTTGCAGAGAAAATAAAGACTCTGAATAGCCCCTCCTAAAGCCCTTGATAGAAACAAATGCTTGAGTAATTAAGACTGACAGCAGGCAGACAGGTAAAGCAGGCATATTGGTCCCAGCTGCTTGCAACCAAGGCTCTGGACACAGACACAGAGAAATGGAGAATCGCTTGGAAAGTCAACATGGTGCTGACTACCCACCAGGAAACAGAAGTGCCTGAACAGAAGAGTGGAGTCTTAAACCACCCACATGGGATATTAAAACTTGGCTGAAGCAAACAAAAGCTCACTTTTTTATTTTTTTATCTTTTATTTAATTTTTTATTTTCTGTTGTTTTTTTATTCTTTTGTATTATTTTTCTTCATCTTAATTTTTAAATCATTTTATTTTTATTTTTTCCACCTTTTTCCCCCTCACTTCTCCCTTTCTCATCCTGTTTTCTCCTGTCCCCACTTTAGCTTTTCTATCTCCTTTCTTTTTGACCCCTTGTTAAAAATTGATCGTCTTAATCTGCTCTATTGATGCTTTATTATAATTGTAGTTTCTGTTGGCTTACTCATATATCTACTAGTAATTTCCTCTCCCCTGCTCCAAGTCCATGCAACTTTCCCTTTCTTCACTAGCCAATTTTTCTTATGCTTTTGTTTTTCCTCTCCTCTCTTTCTCTCTTCTTTTCCTAATTGTTTAATTAGTTTCACTCACTAAACTCAAGCCTATCTGATCTCTCCTCTATTCTCCTTTTCCAAAAATAGGTGAATAGATAAATTAAAACATTTTTTTTGTTTTACCTGTTTATTTTGTTTATTGATTGATTATTTTGTGTGTTGTTTTTCTTTTCTTCTTATCCACTCAATCTCTTTCTACATCCTCTTTACCAGTGATGGCGAACCTTTTGAGCTTGGCATGTCAGCATTTTGAAAAACCCTAACTTAACTCTGGTGCTGTGTCACATATAGAAATTTTTTGATATTTGCAACTATAGTAAAACAAAGACTTATATTTTTTATATTTATTTTATATATTTAAATGCCATTTAACAAAGAAAAATCAACCAAAAAATGAGTG
>NW_006282530.1:63255-64373 GCF_000327345.1 Myotis davidii | reverse complement strand
CTATATTACCAAGTCACTGTTCTCAAAAGTGCCTTGTACTGGCACAAAAACAGACATATAGACAATGGAACAAAACAGAGAACCCATAAATTGATGCAAGCACACTATGCTCAACTAATATTTGACAAAGGAGGCAAAAACATACAATAGAGTCTGTCATGTAAGACTCCCTCCACGTCCAGCGTGGAGTAGGGTTCGGTATCTGAAAGAGGAGCTGCACAGCAAATGAGAGAAAAATGACACAAGATAATTTTGCAATATTGGGGGACCAGGCAGGAAAGTCCCAAAGGACTTCCACCTAAGCTCAGGCCACTCCAATCTTTTATTGAGGTTGGGTTAGCCTTAAGGTAAGGAGGTTTCAATGACACACAGATTAGGTCATAACATGACCCTTAGGCAATGTACATGATTAAAGGTAGGGAAGTTGCTTCAGCTATTTATATGATTAAAGGTAGGGAGGTTGCTTCAGCTACCATTATCTAGAGTAACTGGGTGGTATCTAGATTAACTGGGTGGTACACAGCCCTGACCTTTGCTAGGGCTTCAAGGTTACTAACATTTGGGGTCTCTGTCTAAACTCAGCTAATGAAGAAAGTAAATGGTTTCCAGCAGAGTCAAGACAGTCTCTTCAATAAATAGTGTTGGGAAAATTGGACAGATACATACAAAAAAAAATGAAACTAGACCACCAACTTATCCCATACAAAAAAATAAACTCAAAATGGATAAAGGATTTAAATATAAGATGGGAAATCATAAAAATTTTAGAAGAATCCATAGGCAGCAACATATCAAACATATGTCATAGCAACATCTTTACTGATACAGCTCCTAGGACAATGGAAGCTAAGAAGAGGATAAACAAGTGGGACTACATCAAAACAAAACTTCTGCACTGAAAAAGTACTATAATAAAAACAGCAAGAGAGTCTACTGCATGGGAGAATATATTTGCCAATTTTATATCTGATAAGGGTTTAATCTCCAACATTTATAGAAACTCATACAACTTAACAAAAGGAAGATATACAATACATCCAAAAAAAGGGCAAAGGACCTAAATAGACACTTTTTGAAAGTGGACATACAGAAGACTAAGAGACATATGAAATAATCAG
>NW_006282530.1:51181-62198 GCF_000327345.1 Myotis davidii | reverse complement strand
ACGCCCCAGCACCAGCCATCTTCAGGACTCCCAAGCAGGATACCAGGCTTTCTTCGTGGCATTCTTAGTGGCTTCAAGTCTTTAGAGCTCAGACAGGGCTCTTTAAAACAGGATACTCCAGTCAAAGTTTTCCGTTAATAAAACCACTATTAGGAACCAGTCTTATTGAATATATGCAAAGAAATGTATTGCCATGACTTAGCATTGCCAAATTTCAGAGGAATTACATAAGGAAGAAAACATACTGATCTGCTCTAAGAGTTTCTGACTTTCCTTGCCAATTTCTTTTCATGGATTCTTCAAAGTTATAACAAAACAGTATCTGTTGGCATAAAACCTTCTCTATATGCATAACCATGCCTAAGACCTTTTATTCTAAACAGCCTTTCCGAGCTTTCTACAGTTGAGGTTTGTACTACCCCTGACATGGGCATGGTTACGCAGGCCTGCAAGACAGTATACAGGCTGCCAACCATCAACTGTCTCTCAACAGAGAACAAAAACCTGGTGGGCACTCTTCCCTGCCCAGTTGGGTACCTGCCCTCTTGGCAGCTAGACACCCTTTACTTTTGGGGTTCACCCCACACAGTCCCCTTCCAGCATAGCCAACATACATAGCTATAACATTGTCCCTCAGTGTGGGAGACTGGACACTTGCCAGTTATTCCCAAAGACTACTAAGGACTGTAGACCATCACCAGTCCACAGCTACAGCTACATTTAAACCTGTAAGAGAATTGAAGGTTAATACAACATATTAATACAATGAAACATGATATTGGCATCATGGCTGCTTCAGGCAGCCAAATCTTCTGCGACTAAACATGTGACACTAAAGTCTACTCTTGACCTTCCTATAAATTGTCCTTGTCTCTTTGGAGCCATGTCCATGAAGATGCAGGCATCATCTAGGTCTAATATATGGTGTTGTGGGGGGCTCCCGGCAGCATGAATGATCACGAGCAAGGTTACCAGAATCAGGCAGGTCGAGCACACTGTAGCTTGAGCTTGAGCGGGTTGTGCTGATCTCAATTGACGATCCATTTGGTGCAAGGATGGGACCGCTGACCGAATGTAAGTGTGATGGACCCAGGTCGCGACACCGTCTACCTTGAGAGCGGTGGGGGTTGTCAGCACCACAGTGTAGGGAGCTTTCCAACGTGGCTCGAGGGTCTCCCAGCAGTGCCTTCTGATGTAGACCCAATCTCCTGGTCTGTGCTGATGAGGAGTTGGGGTTGGGCCAGTCTCGTAGATGGCGCGGAGGCACGGCCAAATGTCCTCGTGTGCCCTCTGGAGCCCTCTCAAAGTAAGAGATAGTTAAAGAAAAGGGTTTTATAGGGAGTGGCCTGCCAAACATGATAGGAGAGCCACCCAGTCCCCTCCAGTCTCCGAGTCAGATTCCTCCTCTTTTGAAGAACTTCAAAGTCTTGATGGCTTCTAGGTAACCCTGTTTATTACTTACAGCGCTCTGCTTTCTTGCCTTTCTACCCGTTCCCTTTGTGGCAGAGCAGCAACCAGGCATCTTTCAAGGGAGTGCGCTAGAAGCGGGTATCAGCCCCTCCTTTGCTAGCAGCAACAGGTACCAAACCCTTTCAGTACATTTTACCAGCTTCATTCCCGACCACCTTTACAGATTCTAAGGTCCATTGTCTTCCTTTAACCAGCAAGCCAAATGACACTGGCCTGTATTATTTAATTCAGCACAGGCAGGAGGAAGGGCCCATGAAATCTCTGCCCTGAGGAACTGTGAGCCCCACCCTTAAATGTCCCAATCAGACTAGAAAAGCCACAAATACCTTTCAAATCTACCCCAGAATTTCAAAATCCCAACCCAGCACAGAGTATCACATAGCAAATCAAAGTTCCCAGCAAACAAACAGACAAAGAGATGTTTACTAATTAGGCGGGCCGATTCCACCTCTGACAAAGAGCAAGCTCCCTTGGGCGGCTGCTTAGGGCACTTTGCTATCGGTCAGAGCATTCAGCCTTAAATAAATCAAGTGTGTGCCTTTTTTTTTTTTTTTCGCAGACTTCCACACTTATATGAACAAATAATTATACCCAAGTAGACATACAAATATCAAATAAACATTTACACTTACACACTTTCAGTGAACAAGTACTTTTACAGTCTTGGGATCTTGAGCAGATAACAGGAACACCGCCCAAGTCCCCTGATTTGGGGCCCGACAGGAACAGATGTGGAGGCCTCCCTTTCCCACATCCCTGGACAGGATTCTTGACCTATGTCTTATCCAGATAGTAACGATACTCATCACAAACAAACAAATCCAAGACCAAAAAACAAGAAAACCAAGGCCAGAAGTACCCTCTGACGTTTCAGGGGTACCAAGGAAGGAGAAATTAGGCCACGTCCAGGCCTTCTCACAATCCACCAGTGACCAGTCCCAGCTCACTGGCCTACCACTCATTCAACATTTTATTTTTTCCTCCCATCACATCAAAGCCATGCTTTCCAGTTAGTTAGAACTCTTAACCTTAATTTTTAGGTTACATGTAAATAATTAACAGTCCTCAGATTAGCAATACATTCAAATTTTTTTTAAGAGACACAGATACATATTTAAGCAATAAGGACAGATCAATTTACAGAAAGCAGTTTCTACCTGAAATAATCGTACTTTACTTTAGAAATTGGATTACTGCTATCAGTGCCTTTTAAAGAATTTGACATAAAAATAAATCCGCTAGGCAAGCACACTTCTTGCCCCATAGATGATTTGAACGTAAAAGTTTTAAGTTTCCAGCCAATAGGCCTGGCATAGCTGCTAAATTTCAAAATGGTCACAATTTTCCTGCTGGGGAAGTCAAGAAGCAAACCCATAGCTATTCACATGTAAACTTGACTATCAACTTCCTGATGGTACTTGCCTCAGGGGGAAATTTCAAAAGAGCTCTCACCAAATAGCCCTCAAGGTCACCCTAAACTGTGGCAACTGAGGAGGTTGGATATGTTTGTCAGGTTCATCTCTGCCATTTTTAAGGCCAAAACAGTCTCAGGTTTTTATTCTGTACACAGCAAAAGGTCAAGTCCAGCTCAAAACTATGTGCACTCATTTTTAAACTGGCCTTTTCCCTTTACATGTGCACAGAAATCCCAGATGCATTAAGTCATTAGCTGGAAGAAAAAGATAAAGATGGCAAAGATGAGGCTAAGAAGTGGCTTTCTTGGGGAGTGACGTCCATATTGGATGGCCATGTGGGCTTCTTTCTTTCATTCCCCCACATTCTGTTCAAATAAAATATAAGGTATTTTCAATTAATAGATTAACTTCTATCATCTAGACTTCATACTAGGCATACTTAGATAGCCACACAAAGGAGGGGAGAGGGCAGGCCCCCTCACTCCACACTCACACACTTTCACCAGACATTCATTCAGAGTTTAAATAATCCATTCAATTCCTAACAACTTCCCAACTCCTGAGGGAGCTCTAAAGCCTCCCCCAATCTCCTTGAAATGATCAATCACAATACCCAAAGGAGCAGTCTGAGTCCATCCCATAATGTCGTCCAGTAAGTCCACAGAAAAAACATAAAAACACAGAAAACTAAGAGGGCCCGAAAATACAACCTTCCAAGTCCATGGAAGCAAAAACCGAAAGCTAGACAATAGCTGCACGCCAACCAGCGGGAGTGACCCACTTATTCTCACATTGAGGGGTTTCTACAGACCTTCCGACTCCATGGAAGCAAAAACTACACCCCTCCAAATGGAGGATCGAGGTGTCCCCTGACTCCTCCCACCCGTGATCCCCCAGTGCATCCACTTAGATCATTATGGGCACTTACAGAATTTCAGAAGTGAGCTCACACAGGACAGATACAGAACAAGTCCCTGAACAGAGGCAGTAGAAAACTGCCTAGGAATGCTTCTCTTCTACCTTTTTTTTAAAAAAAGATGAGCCAGATTTGAACCCTTAGCCAGTCCAAGTTTTGATGGTGAATACCATCTAGAAGCCATTCCTCCATATACAGGACAGGTGCCTTAGAGATAACATATAACATAACATATATCACACAGAACAGAATACACAACACACAGATATTTACCGTGGTCAGTCAGACTCTCTGGATCAGGGGTCCCTCAAGGGTCTTGGGGATCCTAGACGAGCCCCCAAATGTTATGCCCAGATTTCAAGATCCCCAAAAGCCCACCAGGGAGCCAGCAGAGTCCTATGCAAAAGCAAAGAGTCTTTATTCGAGCTAGCTCGAGCTCCCCGTCCACCACACTCACAGACACAATGGCACGCCAAGTGGTAGAGAGAGAGAACTCTGTTTGGAGAGAGGATTTATAGGGGGTTGGAGTAAGGGGAGGAGAAAGGACTGTGGGCCCTGCCAATTGGCCAGGCGCAAGTCAGTGTCTTGTTAAACAGGATCTGCTAATATCTATGGCGCGCACTTCCCTTGATTGTCATGGGTTAGTTTAAAGAAATCCTAGGTGTGGATATCAGAGGCTTGGGCTTCTTGGAAGAAGCTCCTTGCTGAGCCCATGGCTAAGGCTGCTGCCCAAAAATGGAGGATCCGAGGCAAGATGGAGGGCATAGCCCAGGGGTGGGCAAACTTTTTGACTTGAGGGCCAAAATGGGTTCTTAAACTGGACTTAGAAGAAGGAGCTGCAGCCGTGTTTTCCGACATTTCCATGTTAAAACTGCTGCTGGTGAAGGAGCAGAGGGGAGAGCAAGAGATCCCTCTGCTCTTTCAGCTCTGTGGGCCAGATAGAACAGCCGAATGGGCCGGATCTGGCCCGTGGGCCATAGTTTGCCCACGGCTGTTGTTTTTAGCCCTTACCCTGGGGCAAGATGGAGGGCATAGCCCTTACCTTGGGGCAAGATGGAGGGCGTAGTCCTCGCCCTTTCACAGTCACTGTGGAAGACAGTCTGGAGTTTGCTCAAAAAGTTAAAAATAGAACTCCCATTTGACCCAGTTTCCAGGACTATATCCCAAGAAACCAGAAATACCAATCAGAAAGGATATATGTACCCCTACGTTCATAGCAGCACAATTTACAATAGCTAATATTTGGAAACAGCCTAAGTGCCCATCAGGAGATGAGTTAATTAAAAAACTATGGTTACTTTCAACATGGCAGCTGATAGGATGGCATGGAGTGAGAGAATGTGACCGAGTGAAGATGTGAGAGGGGTATGTGTGGACCTGTGTGGTATGTGTGTAGGTAAGAAAGGGACATATAGATATCTCAGGAGTCCCAAGGACTGACAGATCAGGCTCTTCTAGAGGGGGAGCCCTTGCTATTGCTACAGACACCCTAGGCCGGCTCCACTTTGGCATGGGATGCATGCCATCTTATAAAGGGGAGCAACAGAGGCCAGGATTGCTACTATACCAACATGCAGACTGATCTCAGACACACCCTGGGACCTGCACAGGGAACTGCTTGTAGCCATAACCCTCATGGAACCACCATGGTGCTCCAGCAGTGAGCAGTGCAGTACCACAATGTGGATCCCAGACATCTGCAGTGAGAGTGCCCCAGACAGAACTCCTGAGCTGTGCCTCCTAGCAGGAGCCCAAACCCAGTGTCTCAGGTTCTCCCATTTCAGGTTCCCACATTGTGAGTGCAAACCATGAATATTCCACTCCTCACTCCATTCCTTATCCCAAAACAGAACCATAGCCCGATGCATGCTACACCCCTCCCCCCAGCCCCACCCAGACAGAGCTCTTGCCAAATGAGTGCCCTACCCCCTGCACAGACAGAACAATCTGCCAAAATCACAGACAGACCCATTCCCTGCACAGAGAGAGCATGCTCCACCACTAGCACAGAGAGACACTTTAGCTGGTGTGCACCACCTCCACACCCACCCAGCACAGACAGAGCCTCAGCCCAGTGTGTGCTATCCCCCGGCAGAGACAAACCCTTTGGCTGGTGGATGCCCTGCCCCCAGCACAGATAGAGCTGTCACCCAGTGCACACTACCCTCAGCCCAGGTCAGAGATGCTGGTGTGACCTGGTGTGCCTGATCAGCAGTCACAGGACCATGCTGCAAGTGCACTTCCAGAGGGACCTAGATAACCATCTCACCTTAGGGGCTGGGGCCACACAGTGAATTGCATGCCAGAAGGTTCTGTGCCCTCACAGAGAGTCACATACCAGAGGATCTGTGCACCCATCCTCGCCAACCCCAAGAAACAAGTAAGGGAGGGACCAGATCCATGTAGAAGTGGTTACAACTCAAAGCAGAGACAATAAAGATGTGAAAATCAAGGCAGACCCAGCCCCAGGGGATAGGTAGTCCAAGTCAATTGGATTGTGAAGGGCTTATTTGTTAAACCCCAAGCAGGGAGCCCAGGTCCAGTAAGAGACAGTAACAATGGAGAGACAAAGAAACAACCCCCAAAGGAAAGAAAAGGAGGAATCATCAGAAAAGGAATGAAATGAAATGGAGGCATTCAATATGTCAGAAAAAAATTCTGGGTCATATAGTTCATAAACCAGATGGATGACAAAATCAACAACTTATGTAAGAAGTAAAAGGAAAAATATACATATTTACAATAAAAAACATGATGGAAGTTTTCAAAAGTTGACTAGAAGAAGTGGAGGACTGAATTAGTGAGTTAGAAGATATGGGAGAGAAACAATTTCAAACTGAACAACAATTGAAGAAAAAAAAAGAAAGCAGGAGGAGAGCTTTGGAACAACACAAAATGAAGCAACATACGTATAATAGGGATGCCAGAACAAGAAGAGGAGGAAAGATTAGAAAAACTATTTGAAGAAATAATGACAGGGAATGAAATGAAATGGAGGCATTCAATATGTCAGAAAAAAATTCTGGGTCATATAGTTCATAAACCAGATGGATGACAAAATCAACAACTTATGTAAGAAGTAAAAGGAAAAATATACATATTTACAATAAAAAACATGATGGAAGTTTTCAAAAGTTGACTAGAAGAAGTGGAGGACTGAATTAGTGAGTTAGAAGATATGGGAGAGAAACAATTTCAAACTGAACAACAATTGAAGAAAAAAAAAGAAAGCAGGAGGAGAGCTTTGGAACAACACAAAATGAAGCAACATACGTATAATAGGGATGCCAGAACAAGAAGAGGAGGAAAGATTAGAAAAACTATTTGAAGAAATAATGACAGAAAACTTCCCTGATTTGGTAAAGAAAAAAGTCACAGAAGCACAGAGAGCCCCAAACAAGGTGAACCCCAAAATACCCACACCAACTCATGTGGTAATTATGATGCCAAATGTTAATGACAAAGAGAGAATCTTAAAGGCTGCAGTAGAGAAACAGAGAGTTACCTACAAAGGATATCCCATTATGTTATCAAATGATTTCTCAACAGAAATATATCAGGCCAAAGGGAATGGAATGACGTATACAAAGTGATTCAAAGCAAGGAAGTGAATCCAAGAATACTCTATAGAGCAAGGCTATCATTCAAAATTGAAGGGAAAATCAGGAGCTTCACAGACAAAAAAGGCTTAGGGAATTTATCTCTACCAAGCCAGCAATGTAAGAAATACTAAAGGGACTGTTGTAAAAAGAAGAAATATAAAGTGAAGAAGGAAAACGGGCATAAGGAATAAAAATGGCTATAAACAAGTACCTATCAATAATAAACTTAAAAGTAAATGGATTATAAACACTAATCAAAAGACATAGAGTGGCTAAATAGATAAAAAAAAAAAATGGCCCATATATATGCTGTCTACAAGAGGCCCACCTCAAAACAAGGGATTCACATAACCTGAAAATGAAAGGACAGAAAATTTTTTTAAGGAAAATGGAAATGAAAAAAGGTTGGGGTAGTTATTCTTATATCTAACAAAATAGATCTCAAAGTAAAGGCATAACAAAAGATAAGGAAGTCCACTTCATAATACTAAAGGGATCAATACAAAAAGAGGATATAACTCTGGTAAACATATATGCATCCAATGCAGGAGCACCCAAATACATTAAAAAAAATTTTTTCTGAAAGATATCAAGGGAGAGATCAACAGCAATACAATCATGGTAGGGGAGTTTAATACCCCATTGATATCACTGGAAAAATCCTTTCGACAAGAAATCAGCAAAGAAATTTCAATCCTAGAAAAACTCACTATATCAGATGGACTTAATTGACATCTTCAGAAAATTTCACCCCAAAGCTACAAAATATGCATTCTTCTTAAATGCATATGGTAAATTTTCAAAGAAAAACCACATATTGGGTCACAAACAAAGTTTCTTCAAATTTAAGAAGATTGAAATCATATCAAGCAATTCTCAGACCACAATTGCATAATATTAGAAATGGACTCCAATAAAAAAATTTAAAAAATCAAACACTTGGAGGATAAATAGGATGCTATTAAACAGTGATTGACTTGTCAAAGAGATCATAGAAGAAATTGAAAACATCCTGCAAACAAATGACAATTAAACACAACAATCCAAAATCTATGGAACAAAGTGAAAATAGTCCTGAGAGGGAAGTTCAAACCTCTACAGGCCTACATCAAAAAACAAGAAAAAATGGTAATAAATTATCTAACTCTACAACTTAAAGAATTAGAAAGAAAGCAACAAGAAAAGCCCAAACTAAGCAGAAGGAAGGAAATAATAAAGATCACAGCAAAAATAAATGACATAGAGACTAATAAACACCCCAAAAGATCAATAAAACCGAGAGCTGGTATTTGAAAAGATAAACAAGTTTGATGAACCTCTAGCCAGGCTCACCAAGAAGCAAAGAGAGAGGACACAAATAAACAAATTCAGAAATGAAAGAGGCAAAATAACAAAGGACCCCACAGAAATACAAAACATTGTAAAAAAATACTATGAAAAATTATATTCCAACAAACTGGTCAACCTATAAGAAATGGAGATGTTCCTAGAAAAATACAAGCTTCCAAAACTCAATCAGGAAGAATAAAAAGAAAAACCTGAATAGGCCTGTAACTACCAATGAAGTTGAGGCAGTAATAAAAAATCTTCCAGCAAACAGAAACCTTGGGCCTGATGGATTCACAGGTGAGTTTTATCAAATCATCAAAGAAGAACTAAAACCTATTCTCCTCAGACTATTCCAAAAAATTCAAGAGGAACACTTCCAAGCTCCTTCTATAAACAGGTATTACCTTAATCCCAAAACCAGATAAAGACACTACAAAGAAAGAGAATTACAGGCCAGTATCTATGATGAACATAGATGCAAAAATCCTCAACAAAATTCTAACAAATCAGATGCAGCATTAAATTAGAAAGGTCATACACGATGACTAAGTGGGATATATTTCAGGGATACAAGGATGGCACAATGTCTGCAAATAAATACAGGTGATACATCACATAAACCAACTGAGATATAAAAATCTCATAATCATCAATCAGTGCAGGAAAAAGCATTTGATAAAATCCAACACCTTTTCCTGATAAAAACACTCAGCAAAGTGGGAATAGAGGAATCATATCTCAACATAATAAAAGCCTTATATGAAAAACCTATAGCCAACATCAGACTCAATGGCCAAAAACTAAAACCTTTTCCCCTAAGAACAGGAACAAGACAGGGATGCCCACTCTTACCACTCCTGTTCAACATAGTACTGGAAGTGTTAGCCATAGTGATCAGACAATAAGAAGAAATAAAAGGCATCCAAATTGGAAAAGAAGTAAAATTGTCACTATTCTCTGATGACATGATATTATATATAGAAAACCATAAAGACTCCATAAAAAAACTATTAGATTTAATAAATGAATTCAGCAATGTAGCAGCATACAAAAATAACACCCAGTAATCTATGGGTGACTCAAAGAAATCTATAGATCCAATGCAATCTCTATTAAAATACCAATGGCATATTTCAAAGATATACAACAAACGCTCCAAAAATTCATCTGAAATAAAAAAAGACCCAGAATAACCACAGCAATCATGTGAAAGAAGAACAAAGTGGAGGGATCACTATACCAGATATCAAGCTATATTACAAAGCCATGGTTCTCAAAATTGCCTTGTACTGGCACAAGAACAATGGAACAGAGCATAGAACCCAGAAATTGATCCAAGCCCATTATGCTCAATTAATATTTGGTAAAGGAGGCAAAAGCATACAATGGAGTCAAGATAGTCTTTCAATAGATGGTATAAGGAAAATTGCACAGATAGATGAAAAAAAATGAAACTATTTACACCATATACAAAAATAAACTCAAAACAGTAAAGGACTTAGATCAGTGGTTCTCAACCTTCCTAATGCCATGACCCTTTAATGCAGTTCTTCATGTTGTGGTGACCCCCAACCATAAAATTGTTTCCATTGCTATTTCATAACTGTAATTTTGCTACTGTTATGAATCTTAATGTAAATATATGATATGCAGGATATATTTTCATTGTTACAAATTGAAACATAATTAAAGCATAGTGATTAATCACAAAAACAATATGTAACTATATGTATGTTTTCCGATGGTCTTAGGCGACCCCTGCGAAAGGGTCGTTCGACCACCAAAGGGGTCGTGACCCACAGCTTGAGAACCGCTGATTTAGATGTAAGACAGGAAACCATAAAAATCTTAGAAGCAACATCAGATATATGTCATAGCAATATATTTACCAATGCAGCTCCTAGGGCAATGATGGAGAACTTTTTGAGCTTGGTGTGTCAAAATTTTGAAAGAACCCTAACTTAACTTTTGTGCCATGTCACATATAGAAATATTCATAATTTTTTTTTTAATATTTGCAACCATGGTAAAAAAATATTTATATTTTTGGTATTTATTTTATATATTTAAATGCCATTTAACAAAGAAAAATCAACCAAAACCTATGTATAAAATGACCAAAAACAGAAAAACAATGTACATTTAGGAAAAAATAATAATAAAAACAATGATAATCAAATGGTATGAAAACTAGAAATTAGTGACTTTTTTAGTGCTGAAGTTTGTCTGTTAATTCTTCGATTGCAGGTTCATACTTGGTGCATTTCAAGGACAGGAATGTGCCA
>NW_006282530.1:48794-50170 GCF_000327345.1 Myotis davidii | reverse complement strand
TAAACAAGTTCAGGAATCCCACATCTTTTCCCACCATATTTGGTGCCCCATCTGTCCTGACTGACACAATTTTAGAGATATCAATGTTTAGGTCACTTAATGTTTTTATAACAACCTTACATATTTCGTTTCCTGATGTACTTATTGGTACTGATTCTAACTTTATCAACTCCTCCAGAATTGGGAATTTTGTCACTGGAGTAAAAATAAAATGTCATAACTAAAAATTAATCTCCTTATAGTGCAATTCTTAACCTTTTTATATTAATGTCAGTATTGGAACAATGTATCTTAGATGTTTTCACTATGTATCTTTGCTATGCAGCACCGATGTACATGTTTACATCTGGTTTTAGAATTGCATTATTGATCATGAGTAACGTGAGTAATAATATTACTCGAGTGATGCCCAACTCTGGCCGTTGCGAGAGACAAATATTTGCAATTTTTTGTCTCTGTCGATGTGTGTCACCCAAAATGAGTTCGTGTGTCACCTCTGACATACGTGTCATAGGTTCGCCATCACTGTCCTAGGGCAATGGAAACTAAGGAGAAAATAAACAAGTGGGACTACATCAAAATAAAAAGCTTCTGCACAGGAAAAGAAATCATTAACAAAACAACAAGAAAGCCTACTACATGGGAGTACATATTTGCCAATGTTATATCTTATAATGGCCTAAACTCCAAAATTTATAAGGAATGCATACATCTTAACAAAAGGAAGTTAAACTATCCAATAAAAAAGGGGGGGACAACGAACCTAAATGGACACCTTTTTTTTTGAGAAGAAATGCAGGGGCTTTATTACAATCAGTATTATTCTTCAAGTTAAAAATTGGTACTCATTCAGGAAACAGTATGCTTTCAGGGAGCCACAGATACATGCCAGGTGCAACTACAAGTACATAAACATGCCCCTTGGGAAACAGCACAGCGCTCCTGCCTGCAAACTCAGGTATCAGAATGCACCTACATTTCTGTAGCAGAAGGTGCAAGGGTCTGCACAGGCCTGACCTGCACTACCTGCTCTCAGCGTCCTTCTGGGATGCCAACTCTATGGTGTGGGGTGGGGGTCAGGAGCTGCTTGCTCCATGTGTCCCACGACCACACTGCCCACAGAGTGTGCCTCTCCAAAGCCAGCCTTGGTGTATATCAACCTCTCAAATTAAGAAATACCAGATATGCCCATCAGCAGATGAATGGATTAGAAAACCGTGGTACATCTACACAATGGAATACTATGGTGCTGTAAAAAAGAAGGAATTCTTTTTTTTTTAAATATATTTTATTGATTTTTTACAGAGAGGAAAGGAGAGAGATATAGTTAGAAACATCAATGAGAGAGAAACATTGATCAGCTGCCTCCTGCACAT
>NW_006282530.1:46028-48760 GCF_000327345.1 Myotis davidii | reverse complement strand
GGGCATCATCAGACTGCCAAACTACAGCGGGAAGGCAGGAGAGGGTTGGGGGTGGGTGGGTAAGAGATCAACCGAAGGACTTGTATTCATGCATATAAGTATAACCAATGGACACAAGATCCTGCGGGGTAGGGGAGGCCAGGGGAATTTCAAGGGGGTGGGGGAAGAAGGAGACATATGTAATACTCTTTGCAATACTTTAAGCAATAAAAAAAAAATGAATAAAGAGACATTTTAAAGAAAAAAAAGAGAAATACCAGATGTGATCACATGGTACCTTAAAGGTTAGACTCCAGCTTCTGCAAGCCAGTAGGAGGAAATGACAGGGCCTTAAGAAAGTCAGGCAGGGCTTTTCCCTCAGGGGAGGGCATGGATCTGCCTAGGTCTGGCATCGCAAGGCTGGTGGCGGGCACACTGCTCACAGCGCACTGCTGGCCTGCAGCAAATGCCACTGCTGGCAAGTGGGGTGGCTGGCGGGAGGGCCCTCCTCATGCCTCTGCTCAGGGAGATCTGAAGGAACCTTTGGCTTTTCAGAAAAGCAGGCACTCCACCCCCGAGCCAGAGAGCAGCCCAGGGCGGCTCTGGGCAGGAAACGCACAGAAAGCGGGGCCATCTGATGGGCCCAAGTGAAGGTGGGCCCAGCAAACGTGCACAGGCAGAAGGAATCTGGACAGCTGGGCCCACTGGCACACAGACTTTTCTAGCTCTAATGGAATGTGGTGTCTCTTGTTCCCAGGGAGACAAAGGGCAGGTTCGGTCTGTTCTCTCGGTGTTCACTTCTCTCCCCATGCAGTCTGTGCTCTTTATGTGTGTCCAGAATTGGCTATCCGTCTGTCTGGCCAGTGGCCTCTTCCAGAACTCAGAGACAGCTCTAGAGGTGAGTGATGACAAACACGAGTTTGTCTCAATTGCTCTGGGGCAGGCTGCCTTGATGGCGGGGCAGTGCTGGTCTTGGTACCCACACTGAGATCTCCTCCTAGAGGTACTACCTTTGGGCAAACTACCTGCCCTCTTATTTTTCAGCAAGATGACTCCTGGAATAACAGAGTTATCTCAGAGATGCAAACTTTCTTTGGTCCTTCTGGGGTCGCCCTGCACAGGGACCCCTGGTTGCACAGGGAGTGACATTCAGGGTTGCTGTGGTCCATTTTAAGTCTTCTTTGATGTCTGTCTGAAATGAACACCCCCGTAATGAACACCCTCATTTCTTATGCTCCCTTAGGTGTGCAGATTTGATTGTCTTAGTACTCAGAAGCATAAAACGATTGAGCTTTCCTCCTAATCTCAATCCAACCCTCCCACATTTGTGTCCCTTTTGTTTTTAAGACCACAGGCAGGACTTTTAGTCAATGGCTGAAATAGTTCTAGAGCTAAACTCTGAGCAGCTTCATTTAGCTCAGAACTCGGCAGGTTCTGCTAATGGCCCCTCACCAAACAGGACTCCCTGGGAACAAAGTTTCGGGTCAGTTTCTAGCTTTGATTTGGAAATGTAAGGCAAAGGAAGGGTGCGTTGCTTTGCCTTAGATCTCCCACTGGAAAAGTGTTTGGAAGAAAATGCAGTCTCATTGCCGGGGAAATACCAAATGTCGGGAACCAAATGTTGGAAACCAGGCATGGTAGGGGAGGACGTTGGGTCCTCGTAGTCACTTGTGAGGCTGCTGGATGTGCTGGGTTCTATGGGACAGGTAGTTGTCCATAGAGGCGTGGGGTTTCTGGTGAGCCACCTGGGTGGCCACCAGAGGGAAGTCTTTGTTGCTCTGGGCAATGACACTGGCGATGTACATGGTGGGTTTAGGCGGGCTGGGCTCGGTCTCCCACTCCTCCTCATCCTTGTCTTTCTCTTCTTTGGTGTCTCCAGAATGCGGGTGTTTCTGCATGATTCACATTCCACCAGCTTTCACAGCGGGCAGGTGTACAGCTTTTGTCTCTTGCTTCTCCTTGGGAGGCGAAGACATGGTGCGACTGGAGAGCCTGGGACGGCAGCGGAGGTGGCGGTGGGTTCGTAGGTCAGGAGGAGCCGGAGCCACTTGGCAGCATGCGTGAGGTCCTAAATAGACACTTTTGGAAAGTGGACATAAGGAAGGCCAAAAGACATGAAAAATGCTCAAAGTCACTAATCATTTGAGAGATTCAAATCAAAACCACAATGAGATACCATCTCACAACTGTCAGAATGGCTATCATAAACAAATTGAACAAATGACAAGTGCTGGTGAGGCTGTGGAATGAAAGGAACCCTCCTGCACTGCATGTGGGAATGCAGATTGATGCAGCCACTGTGGAAAACAGTACAGAGTTTCCTCAAAAAATTCAAAACGGAACTGCAATTTGACCCAGTAATCCCACTTCTAAGACTATATCCCAAGAAACCAGAAATACCCATCAGAAAAGCACCCCTATGGGAGAACCAAGATGACGGCAGAGGTAAAGACCGGAGAATGCTGCCTCGCAAACCACTTCAAAAATACAACTAAAAGATGGAACGGACATCACCCAGAACCACAGGAAAGCTGGCTGAGGGGAAATTCTTCAACTAGAAGGAAAGAGAACAGCATACCGAGACTCAGAGGAGGTGCAGTGCGGAAAATACAAATGTGCGGAGGTGCGCACGGAGCGGGCTGGTGGCTGAGGGCGCAGTTGTCATTTTCAATAGGGAGGGAGGCTCAGGCCCTGAGCTCCAGTTCTGGGTGAGTCTCTAGGGACTCAGACTCAAACGGGAGAAGCGGGACGGT